>NC_039282.1:16198823-16386323 GCF_003368295.1 Carassius auratus | reverse complement strand
GTTCAAGAATGTACGTGTAACAACACTGCATAGACTTTGTACGGTAAGATTAGGGGATTACCGTACAGACTGTGGTCACCGCACTTACACTAACTTATGAGGCATTACAAAACAAACACATTTACTTTTAGCATTAGCAGTGGAGTAAATCCTCTGACAACGAAAGACACATTCTCACACACTCCCTCTGACTCTCACTCTTCATATTCACACCAAACCGTCAGTGAATAAAAAAGTGACAAATTCCAGAACAGCACATATTCACACAGTCTTATACACCCACAAACACACGCACATGCAACAGTCACAGGCAGCTGCAAAAATCAAACACCACCAGAGCAGAGAGCACAAGAATTTTGCAGTTTTGCAATGATGAACACACAATAACCAGTGCAATGCTGAGTCTGCAGCGTCATGTAAAAATGAACGATAATTAACCAGTTTTAAAGGCTTAACTGAATTGTATTCGCTGGCTGCATGCAAACCTCAAATCACATTTTGCATACAATCTTCCCTAAATAGTATCCGAGAATAGAAAACATTCAGCACCATGTAGTACATTTCATACAGAAAATCACACGAGTCGGTTTTTTTTGGGATCATCAAAAACATAGCACAATCAGGGTCCGAATCATGAATAAAAATGATCAAAAACACACCCACAGCTAATGTAGTCAGACTTGTGAGTATGAACTCTTATGTACTGGTTATTTTAGTGCATCTAAAACACATTGCGCAACCACATGACTCTAATGCAGCCGGATCTTTTTGGTTCATCAAAAACATTGCAACAAACAAATTGTGAATCAGAAAAAGAAATACCATGCAACTAATGTAGTCAGATTCATAAGCATGAACTCTTGAACTTTGTTGTTGTTTTTTTTTTTTTTTTTATCATTTGTTTGTGAATCGGATACCCTGACTGAGTACATGGCACAATCACGAGTGACTCCTACGAGCCGGATCTTTTAATGAATCACTTACTCAAGACTTGCTGGTTTAATAAATCCTTAAATGGATAATAACACCTAAAAATGAAAATTCTATCATTAATTACCCACCTTTATGTTGTTCCAAACCTGTAAGACCTTAATTTATCTTCAGAACACAAATTTAGATATTTTTCATAAAAAACAGAGAGCTTTCTGAACCTGCATAGACGGCAAGGAAACTGCCTCGTTCAAAAATTTGCATTTGAACCACTTATATCACATGGACTATTTATTTACTAGTTTTCTGGTCCTTGAATGTGATAATTCCATTGCTGTCAATGCAGGGTCAAAAAGCTCTCGGATTTCATCAAACTTATTTTATTTTTGTGTTCCGAAGATGAACAAAGGTTATCCGGGTTTCGAATTACATGAGGGTGAGAAATTAAGTGATTGAATGAATGATTTTTGGGTGAAGTATCCCTTTAAATGAACACTCTGAGAGGGGTTACTGAATCTTATTCACTGAAAAACTGTATATTATTTCTTTCATTAATGTTAATATGGTATGATGAGCTTTCAGAACCTTTCATCTCTAAACTTTCTATGAGCAGAACACTAAAAGGTTTGTCCTTTTTATCACAAAATGAAAAACAATTCACACTGCAAATCCACCTCTTAAAAGGGCTGTTAAAATAATGATGACTACAAAGTAATTTAAGATAATAATAGGATCATGGTAAAGCATTTTGCACTGACATTTTCTTCAGACAGCCTAATTAAAAATCCAGTTTCATCTTCTTTGACAAAAGAAGGTAGGTGGGTTTGATAATGGCTTTAAGTAAATGTGCAAATCCAGAAGTCTTTTGACCAGCCACTTAAAACAGCTTTCTCTGGAAAAACAGGTGAGGCACTGTGAATAATACAATGATTAACAGTGGCACATCAAATGAAACAGATGCTGATACACTGTAAGCAGGAACTCATGCCAAGAAATTCACACAGTGTTTGGTTTAATTTGTTAGCGGCTGCTGAAACCAAGGATGTTTACTGGAGATCAAAATACTAAAATACCAATTGCTGTGTTGTTTTGCTGGCAGATTCCATAAATACAACATGTGGGCAAAAACCTCAATTCACAGCTCTTCAAAAGCACACACACATTCAGATGAAATAACATTTTTTGAAACATAAATCACAGGGATGCTGGCAGTGGCAAGATCTCTTAGAAGAGGTGAAATTGACTTGTGGTTTTCTCTGTTTGCTGTCTAGAGTAATGTACGGCTCAAGTAATGGGTTCAAAAAAGTGTCTCAAAAACTGATACACAAGAAGCAAAGACAGTCACTTCTGATGTTGTGTACTTTGAGGCCTTTGTGTGCTAGAAGAGCAACCACCATTGAGTAAAACAGAAATGCTAACAGATAGCTTTCTCCTCTTGGACATTATACTGAAACCTATTGATGTGGAGAGAAACCATCACACAAAAGCAAAGCTCTTTGATTGAAGCAATACCTAAAACACTGACATATTTGTCATTCATTATTATTCTTGTCATCTTTAAGCTTAATCTCAAGAACAGAGCCACAACTAAGGAAACTGTGTCGTTCTATGATTCAAAATGGTCTGCACATGTAATTCTCAGAACAATTAAAAACAAACAGTGAACTATTAAACCCGTTTCTTGAGTTTCGGTTGCTTTGCAATTTACCGCAGGGCAAAAGCATGCACTTTCATTCTCTGCCTCAGAAAATTTCTATGACTTGTACTGGTTTGCCAAGTCATAATTTTGTACAAGCCATTTAAATACACGAAATGTTTTTATTTTTCAGGACTTGTTTGACAGGCAGATCTATTACTGCTGTCACTCATCAGAGGCATCACAATCAAAAGAATCCCATTAAAAAAATTCAAAGTATGCATAAACTTCTTAAAGAAGCAGTACTTAAGGTTTGATACCTGTACAAAACTGCTTTGGTGTTTGATGTTGGTTTCATCACTCTTAAAAATAAAGGGGTTTTCACAGCAATGCCATAGATTAGAAGAACCATCTTTGGTTCCCCAAAGGACATTTCTGTAAATGGTTCTTAAAGGGATAGATCATTTTCAGTGGCTGGTCCTCATTGAATTCCATAGGATACAGGAAAAAAACACACTGCAAGTCAATGAATTATCCATTTAAACGATTTTAGTGAGAAGAACATTTGAATAATCCAAAGAACCTTTTTCCACTCCACCTTTTGTGGAATTCAAAGGTCAGTGGATGTTAAAGGTTCTCCATTCAACCTTTATAGATGCCAATAAAGAGTGTTGCACAGTACAGGTCATACAAGTGAAATGAAGAGGGTTCATTTTGTTTAGCTACTCTATACAAACCCTACAGGAAACAATAGTTCACTCTGGTCAGATGTTTAGACCGATTACTTTTGCTAGGTAACGCAAAAACAGCAAACATATCAGTTTCAGGATCATATTCAGAGTTATTAGCCAAACAATTATAAAAGCTTCACTGATTTTAAAATGACAGATGTTACTCCTTTGATATATATAATTAGATATATTTCAGTTAAATGTTTTTTTTTTTTTGTTTTTTTTTGGCATTTTTATCACATTTTTAACAGTATATGTGAGGTTTTCTAGATTTCAAATTGTTATATTATATTATATTATATTATATTATATTGTATTATATTATATTATATTATATTATATTATATTATATTATATTATATTATATTATATCATCATATCATATCATATCATATCATATCATATCATATCATATCATATTATGTAGTATTCTCACTTTCTTGTTGTTCTGAAGTCGACGTCAACTTTTTCTTTCTCATTGAACGGTAAAACCGTGAATTCCTGCGTATCGGAGGTCTGCTGGGCAACGTCTCATCGTCATCCTCGTCATCCTCGCTGGGCAGACGGGGCACTGGCGCCTGAGGTTTGGTCTGGACCACTTGAGGTTTATTACCCCACATTCGGAACAGGGCTGTCATCGCCATCAGCTATCAGTAACAAGATCCAGCCGTTCATGGAATAATCCCCATCTGACAAGCACAGAAGGAACTCCCATCCAGACTGAATCCAAAAGTTCGGGCTCCCAAACACACAATCCCACCACAGTCACAGAGAAGTTATGCGCCCTTTCTAGATAAACAACTCTCTCATTCTTCTTTCGCCTCTTTTTTTTCCCTCTGTCTGAGGGGCAGGCGTGTTTTTAGCGACTAGTTCAGAAGTCTAAAGTCTGTCTTTCTCTCTCTGAATCCTCTCTTGTTTGGCAAACCTGTCCTCTGGCCCTCAGTGTCAAAGTTCTCCCCCCTCCCTCTCATTCATTCTCGCCGGCCCAGCCTCCCCATGTCTCCCGCCCTCTTTTCCTCCTCTGTTTCGCTTGCCTTACCCTGTTCTTCCCTGAGCACATAACTTCTAGCCCCACGTGTGTATCAAACAGGTAGAGTCAGTCATCTAAAACAGCAGATCTTGTATTTTGAGTTGTCACTTTGTTAATATGACGTTCACACCTCACCCATGATGTCTCATCTAACAACATTAATGTAACTACTCCCACACTTTGAAAGAAGCTTTGTCAAAGGATGCACGGTCAAAAAAGAGCATTCTGAGTTGTAAAGCAATGATTACTGGATTATGCATTACGCAAAAATACTATGTTTATATGTTTTATAAGAAAATCCTTTTTCAATATTTTCTCCTTTAAAAATTAATGTAGAGTTCAATGTGCTACTTGCTGATTCTTTGTTTGGGAGATTGAGATAAAACTGTTTCTACACCATTTTTCTTTTTCCATGTTAATGTACTGTATCAAAATCTTTCTGTCTTAATTTTCAGTTAAAATAATAATAATAATAATAATAATAATAATTTTAGAACAATATAGAACAATATGACCACACTTTTGTAGATTTAGACTTTTTAAAATAATATTAATTAATTTAATATATTTTAATTTTCATTATTATGCATAAATCTGACCAATAATGCTTACAACAAGAACAATGTTTTTTTATTAAAAACTTTAAAAACAAAAATACTTATATAATATATATATATATATATATATATATATATATATATATATATATATATATATATATATATATATATATATATATATATATATATATTGTGACGAGTCAGCTGCCTCCTCCCTGATTGTCACCGGCACCCTGTCCTAAATCGCCGCCCTTCACCAGGCTCCCGACTGGAGTGGGTGTGTGAGAGGAGGGGCGCTGGACGAGTCAGGGCTGGCGGCGTGTGATGGGGCACACCTGAAGGAAGTGGAGCCTCATTACCGCCGCTGTTTAAAAGCCCAACGCGCCTCTCCTCAGGAGACCGGTCTCTTCCCTGTGCATGCACACTGGTGTCCTCGTGGGTCCAGGAAGGGTGCGTTGAGGGACTCCCGCGCCACCAAGACGTGAGCTGCCGGACCCGCGATCCGGATGGGAACCGCACCCGTATACACGGCCGACGGGCCAGGATGCCGGGCCGTCCATCCCCTACCAGCGCCGCGGCCAACGAGAGAGACGCGGCCGCTAGGAGAAGCCGCCGCCCCTCGCGCCCCGGACCAAGGAGGGGAGCGCGTGCGGCCGCCGGACTCCGCCCCTTGCCTGGACCCTTCCTTGATGAACACTGCCCGACCTACACAAATCCCGCAGCACAACGAGGACACCAGATTCCCTGTTATTTTGGACACTTTCCCCCTTTTGGCCACTTTTATTCCCTTTGTTTTATGATTTCTGTTAATAAAAGCCTCTCCGAGGCCTGACGCCACGCCCACTGTGTCTGTCTTGTGCTCCTCCCGTGACACTGGTGGAGAATGCGGGCAGGCGGAGCCTAGACAGCGCAGTTGGGAAACGTCTGGTGACGTCACCCCCTCTCGCTTGCAAACGTTCGTGAGAACCCAGACTGGGACGGAGGAAAACTGGGGACAGCCTCCCAGCCACACAAGGGGTAAGTGACTGTTCCATTGTCATTTTACCCTGTGGTTGGTTGAGGCTGTCACTAAAACCCGGTTTCTCTGTCCCTGTTCTGGTGCGCTGCGAGAGGGAGGACCGCCCGGAGAGGAAGCCCCGCCCACTCCGACCGTTTGGAGCCTGGTTGAGGATGGTAGCACTCCCGTGTGGGTGGCGCCCTGGGGACGGGGATGTCGCTTGGGAGGGGGAATGTGACGAGTCAGCTGCCTCCTCCCTGATTGTCACCGGCACCCCGTCCTAAATCGCCGCCCTTCACCAGGCTCCCGACTGGAGTGGGTGTGTGAGAGGAGGGGCGCTGGACGAGTCAGGGCTGGCGGCGTGTGATGGGGCACACCTGAAGGAAGTGGAGCCTCATTACCGCCGCTGTTTAAAAGCCCAACGCGCCTCTCCTCAGGAGACCGGTCTCTTCCCTGTGCATGCACACTGGTGTCCTCGTGGGTCCAGGAAGGGTGCGTTGAGGGACTCCCGCGCCACCAAGACGTGAGCTGCCGGACCCGCGATCCGGATGGGAACCGCACCCGTATACACGGCCGACGGGCCAGGATGCCGGGCCGTCCATCCCCTACCAGCGCCGCGGCCAACGAGAGAGACGCGGCCGCTAGGAGAAGCCGCCGCCCCTCGCGCCCCGGACCAAGGAGGGGAGCGCGTGCGGCCGCCGGACTCCGCCCCTTGCCTGGACCCTTCCTTGATGAACACTGCCCGACCTACACAAATCCCGCAGCACAACGAGGACACCAGATTCCCTGTTATTTTGGACACTTTCCCCCTTTTGGCCACTTTTATTCCCTTTGTTTTATGATTTCTGTTAATAAAAGCCTCTCCGAGGCCTGACGCCACGCCCACTGTGTCTGTCTTGTGCTCCTCCCGTGACAATATATATATATATATATATATATATATATATATATAGTAAACCCCCAAATATTTAAGCCTAAATTAACCTGGGTTTTTATTATTGTACCTCTAACCTGTAGTTTTTATTATTTCAGTTTTAGTCAGTTATCGGTTAATATTATTAATATTTAAACAAAATATATATTATTTAAAAATGTAGTTAAAGGTAACATTTGTGATTTTCATTCTAGCTTTCATTCAATATTTATATTGGATTTTATTTCTGCTTTATTTCAGTTCATTTAATTGATTTTTAATTTCAGTCAAAAATAACAACACATTCTCTGTAACACCCTGTTCTCTACAGTCAGATGACTACTCATGGTCAAAATGTTCTCTCTCTCCTGCTTGGCCAAAAGCTCTCTGTCTAATCCCATTGTGCTCCTGCTGATTAACACACACTGACAAGCACACAAAAGCATGGACACACACACAGATCACAATGTGCATGTAACCACAAACATTTACAGAAATGTAATCCTAAAATTTCCATTGAAGCACAAACTTCAGGCACATGCTGATGGAGCAACATGCATCAAGAGCAGACGTAAATGAGGCAAACCTGAGTCAGGCAATCTCACAATCTCTTTCACAGAAAAGAGAGAAACGCCTCTTACCGTTACCTAGTCAAACCAAGGATCAGCATTACATTACAAAGAGATAGAGCAGGCATACCTGAGAGATAAATAAGGATTATAGGATGTCTGTTTGTGTGCGTCTAATCGAACCATTCTTTGGAGTCAGGATTGCTGGATAATGTAAGTTAAGTAAATCTGACAAAACCAATTTTGAACTTTTTCGTATAGCAATAAGATTTGTATTTGTGTTTGTATTTTGTCTTATGTTCTAAATCTGTTATATCCCCATGTATACAGCTAGGTGAATGTGTGTGTGTCGGAGTATTCAGGGGTGTATAAACCAACCCTGCTGTCAATATTGAGTTTTGGGATGGAATGTGGATTCATTGAAGCCTTGGATTCCTGATGTTATGTAATGCCAGTGAAAAGAGCGCTGCGTCAATGTGAAGGGCACACCTCGCTCTCATAACTTCACCTGTGAAGAACAGGTGTGCTGCGGTTCTATATGCTACATGAAAAAGTGCCCAGCCTTGTCTAAATGATTATCAACAGTGAGATCAAGTTCCACGCGATAACAGTTTTACCTCTATTATATCTAGTCATTAACTATATGTGAACAAATATTATTAGTGCTGTTGCTCATGTATAGCTTCAAAAATTGCTATATTTTTTAAACATAAAACATGCAAATAAATAAGAATTAAATTATCGGTATGATAAATACTTTTAGTAAGCAAAGTGGCATCAGAGGTTACAAGGCATTTCAATTTAAGTATTCGTGAAAAACCAGCTGAAAAGCAGCTTAGTGAGGCTGGGAGAAAAACTTAAAGCCAACAATGGCTGTTTTCTTCAGAATTGTGGTGGTTTTAAGCGTTATTAACAGAGGAACTTGAGGTTTGTCGTCATCTAGTGGTGAGGTTTGGTCCTTCCCGTTGCAGGCCCTTCTGTAGGCCACTACTGTACATGAATAATGCTGAAGAAAAGGAAGTCTGAATGGTTATTTGGCTTTTAAAGCCAATGCCATTTCACACACTCTGTCTTCATCCATCTAACAACAAAGATGTTCTCAGAAATTGTGCTAATGTTTCATTAAGCTATAAAGGTTATTTCTGAATGTTTTATGAACATTTAAAATATTTGTTTTATGTTTTATAAAAGGAAACATTCAAACATTGTGGCAACATTATTTTGTATGTTCTCTAGACGTTTTTTAAGGGAACTTATAAAAAAAATATTTTTTTGTATATGAACCAAAAATTTTTAGACTGATACTGAATATCTAATATTTCAATGTATAAAACTAAAGACTCTTTCCTTGGTAAAGATATATTTTGTTGTATAAAAATGAGAGTTTGGAAATTGGTGATTAATTTAATAATTGTGGATGGGAAACACCATATACACAAACAAATATTATATAAAAGGGAACTATTATTATACATTGCATTGAAAGATCTTAGAAATAAAAAGCAAAAAGGATGTCTAGAATTTTGTTAAAATCCTTCACTTGTGGAAATTATTTATTTTCTTCTGTTTGTTCCTTTGATGCTATTGTTAATGTATGTTACGGTTCTGGTTATGCAATAAAAACAGACACACACACACACACACACACACACACACACACACACACACACACACATATTTCGAAATTTTACACTCATAGCGATTGTTGTAGCGGCCACATTTACATAATATAGTGGTCATTGTCTATCCATGTTTTCTAAACCTGTATGACGGCTAAGCAAGTCAACACAGTAAAACCCAAACTAAAGAAGTTTATTTATCATATTTGTTGCTCAAAGGTTGATACTTTTAACTGTTACGAGTTTCATAATTTGTATTGTTTAATTGTTGCTAAAAGCCTGTCTATTAAGAAGTCTTCTAACCCATATAGTGTAACAAGATGTCTCATAATCAGCCACACAATGCGTCTGCAGCTTAAAGTGTAATTATTTGGCTTCTCGTGTGATCGAGCGCACCGCGCGTGCTGTAGAGGCGTACTCTTGTGCGCGTGATAGTGTCTGTTAGAAAACCCTCACTAGTTTCTGTCTGATTGCACAGTTCAGCTTGTCTGCAGCGGAAACAGAAGAAAGAGAACCCAACCGCTCAACAGATCAGACGGCACGCGATGCTTAAGCGACATTTTTCACTACACATCCCGTGAGGACCTACAACTCACCTTAAAAGTGTGGATAAGGACAGTGGGGAATAATCATCCACCGGCTGTGGGAATGAACTCCAGCACACAATGTGAGTAATCCGCGTCTGTTCAACACAACCACAGCTTCCGACAAAGATACAGCTATATCTACAGTTACGATCTAGACTTCAGACTGTCGGACATGGGTCTTTTGTTTTATTTATTAAAGTTAATAACTAGACGTATCGTTGTAGATATGTGGACTACAGATGTGTTCGGTTCAATTGGATTCAGTTCAGAAAATATTAACTGAAAATGTTGTAGATTCTCTTGAGTACTGTCATTTCTACTTCTTGATTTCCAAGTTAAGAATTTCTTCATAACTACACACATTCAAAGTGAACTCTAAAAAATGCTGGGTTAAATACAAATAAATACATTTATGGACAAACCCTGCAATTGGGTCATTTTGACCCAGCGCTAGGTTATTTCCCAGAATGCTTAGTTTAAACCACATAACCCAAATGCTGGGTCGAAACTAGTTGCAGGGTTTCTCCATATATCACCCAGCACTGGGTTGTATTTAACCCAGCATTTTATAAAACAAAATAGGCAGCAATTAAAATGTTAACATTTTAGTGTAGGTTCCATAAAATGAAAAAGACAAAAGCAAAGAAAAAAAGCCCCTGGGCGACCACATTTCCAATTGCCACCTTCACCCATGATATCATCAGAGAATTTCCAGTGATTGGCATTTGATCTCAGGTCTGACCACACAGATTTAATCTAGGGGTACATTTGACCTCATTATAGCACGGAAAAGCCACCCTCTTGATACTTATATAAAATATCATATCAATTTGACTCATTTATAAAGATAATTTTAGGTAGCATACATGTTTCTCTGTGCTAAAGTAATATTGTTAATGATACACGGATGTGGTCAGCTCCAGTCAGCTGTTATTTACATATATTTTCATATTGCCTATTGTTTGTTTTAGATGACATATATGATAAAAGTCTAATCGCTACAAGGATTGGTATTCAGAACATTAAGACATTTCACAATGAGAATGATAACTATAAAGATAAATAACTTGTACACCAAAAACTATAAAGTTCTGTGTATTATACGCATGTGCTGCTTTTGTCCTCTTTAAAGGGTCAGTTCACCCAAAAATGAAAGATAAAAAATGAAATTTTTCACATTTTACTCATCCTTGAAGCATCCTATGTGTATATGACTTTCTTTTTTCAGACGAATCAAATCAGAGTTACATTTAAAAATTATCCTCGCTCTTCCAATCCATTCCTTTCAATAGGGGTAAATGGGTGTTTGTTGTCAACAGGGGGAGTTGTGGCCTGATGGTTAGAGAGTCGGACTCCCAATCGAAAGGTTGTGAGTATATGGCAGGAATTGTGGGTGGGGGGAGTGCATGAACAGTTCTCTCTCCACCTTCAATACCACGACTTAGGTGCCCTTGAGCAAGGCACCGAACCCCCAACTGCTCCCCGGGTGCTGCAGTATAAATAGCCGCATTTCCACTGTCGGGCCAGTGCGAGCCAGGGCTTAAAGCGGGCCGGGCGGGGCTCATAGCCCCGGGCCAGTAGCACGAGGCCAGAATAGCGCAGGGTTTCCACAGAGGAGCTTGAAGCACTGCTGCACGTCACTAAAACACGCCCTTTACACGCCTCTCAGAACAACGTCATGCAACCTCATTATTTCACCAACAAAGAGAAGTTATCAGAAAACTAAGAAATAAGCCACTGGAACATGCGCGATCACAAAACGAACACAATAAAAGCGGCCGTTTGTTTGCATGCTTTGTTATATATTCAAATTCAAAAGCATCGATGTTTTAACTATAGAATTGATTTATTTTATCAGGACTCAAAATTAATCACACATAAATACACTTATTACTATTTTATTTATTTTTAACGCTTATGAAAATAGCCTGCTTATTCAGTCGAGTCTGTTTCTGTTTATTAGCCACAGTAGCCGTCACATTTAGAATTAATGATAATATCTCTATTTTTATAAAAACTCCCGAACAAAAAACATTATTAGGCTATATTCTTTTATGATAGGCAACGTGAGAAAAACTCTCGAGACGAGGCTTAAGTTACTTAATAAATACACGACTGTGATAGAGAATAAGAAGCTGACGTCTGATTTCTCCAAGCAGTCATATTTAACATCTTTACTGTGTAACGTTAATGTTTAGCGTGCATAGTCTTTTACATCGCTTATAAATATTTCTGCCTTGTTTAGTGATTATAATCCACATCGGATCAAGTTATTTCAAACACTTGCTGCTAACTAAGAGTGAGTTTTGAGCTTAACTTATTTTAAAAGTCTTTAATGCTGCTGTTAAAGCTGTTATCTTTCTGAAATGATCCACGCTGACGCTCTCCAGACGCTGAGAAACTCCGCCTTTGTTCATAACCCCTCCTCTAGCCCCAGCTGGCCCGCTTTGGCCCAAGGTTTTCGTCGGGCCAAAAAACTTGGCCGTTGGCCCCGAGGAAGCCCCGGCGAGGCACGATCAAGCCCCGGAAGTGACTGTGGAAACGCGACTGGCCCTGGCACCAAGGGGCAAGGAACTCCACCGGAAGTTGAAGTCGGGTGGGGACTGCCATCTTTTAGCAGAACTTCACTTGCGTTAGCATTCCCATTGACTCCCATTCATTTTGGCGTCACTTTGACAGCGAATAACTTTACATCTGAGGCGTTTAAAGACTCTGTTTGTCCATTATTTATTTCTAAAGATACACGACAATGTATAAAGGGCTCAATTACCTTCTATGTTACATTATGGCCCCGTATAAACAGTTTTTGTAAAAAATAGGCTAACGATTGCGTCATAACCACTCGGCTCTCTGTCGCATTACCGTACAGACAGGAGGAGAAGCTCGCAGGCAATTAACTTAATATGGCGTACTGTCGTTACATTTTAAAATACTATACAAAATAATTAATCAGAATACTTACTCCTACTCACTCACGACAAAGAACTCCCCGCTCAAGCTCGCCGTCTCTGCAAGATTAACGATGGCAGTTTTCACGCACAGCTACTAGAAGATTTACATCTGCCAGACAGGTTGCTGACTTCGTCAAGCTTCGTTTGAGTCTGCGCGTCAGAAACGGAAGTGCTAAAAAACGCTAAAACTGGGCTTCATTTGTCTCAATTGAGTTCCAATGGGGTCGCTGTGTCCATTTCTTTTACTGTCTATGCCTGGCACGCACTAGCACGCCCGGTCCTAGCTCGATAGTGGAAACACGGCTAATGGCTGCCTACTGCTCCGGATGTGTGTGTGGTTGTGTGTGTGTGTGTGTGTGTGTGCACTTCGGATGGGTTAAATGCAGAGCACAAATTCTGAGTATGGGTCACCATACTTGGCTGAATGTCACGTCACTTTCACTTTTTTCTCTCCACTTTTTCAGTTCTGAGGACGTGAAACAAAATGCAAGCATCTGTAATAAAAAGTCCCTCACATGGCTCCAGGGGGTTAATAAAGGCTCCCTCTAACAAAATTTAATATAACTCTGATTGGATTGGTCTGAAAGAAGAAAATCACACACACCTAGGATGCTTTGAGGGTTAAACATGGATGAATTGTCTTTTTTTGGTGAACTATCCCTTTAAATGCTCAATCTTTTTAAAGAGGGGTGGAATCTGATTGGCTGTCACTGTTTTTATTAGTCATCAACAATAATTTTTCATCAACAATTTTTAAAGTGATTCCAATGATATTGTTCCTCTGTGCCATTATGGTTGCATGTTATCGTTATCTCTGTATTCAAATATGTTACACAAGTAATCATAAAATTTAATGTAAATATTCAAAAATGATTATTCAGGGAAGTTCTGAAAAGGAAACCTATTTAAAACACACACACACACACACACATATAACTGTTAAAAATTAATACCAGCATGAAAAATGTGTTAAATATGAGGCAGCACATATCATCAAGCAGGATGTGCTTTCAACATGAAGCTAGACAAACCTCAAGCATAGTGTGGGTAGACGATCCTGAGAATTTGGTCAGGACAGTGACAACAGTTTCGGCAAACCTGAGTAAACTAGAACCATGATGTCACTAGTGTACATAGTGTATACGTTGTTCTTTATGTCAAACAAAAAACTGGTTTCTGACTTGATACTTGATTCCTTCCACATATCTAAATATTTAAGACAGACACTCGTGTTTCCGTGTTTCAGCATTTATAGAAGTCAAACACAAAGATGTTTCCATATTCTGAAACATAAAAGATCATCCCACAGCCTCCTTTGTTCATGAAAGCCATTATAATGCTAACTGTAAAATGTGAGTTTATAATGAGTACAATGTGGGTCTATAATTAATTCATAAGGTCTGCTTATCTGCTATATATCTGCTATATATATATATATATATATATTATGCAATATACAATTCTTGCACATATTAAGACAGGAGGTGTTGATTTTGGATTCATTTTTAGTGCATATGTGCATTTGTATTAATGTAAATATGATTTGTAGGTCTCTGAGAGACTACACTGAATATTGTAGCTAAAAAAAAACATGTCACACCACAAGATTATTAAAGTGAACAGCCAAATTTATATTATAGTTATAACACCTTTGTATATTCTCCCATTTATAGATTGGCAGTGGCAGTGTAAAAAGCTTGCCTTCTTTAAATAAAAAAGCTGTCACTTTGTTCATTGCGATCTCACAAAGTTTTGTTACGACCAATGAATCATTGGTCATACATTCAATAACATCAAAATCGGTAAGTAACAGGTTCTTTTCTACCCTGGTTTTGAGGACGGCTCAAGAAATGCTCAGTTTTTATGGGCATGTCACATTGAAGACTTGGAAATAAACACCCACTGATAACACTGGATAACAGTTTTGCATAATAAACTATGCATACAAATATGCCCAGCAGCCATATCACCCTGTCGTAGGGTTGAGCTGGTCAGTACCTGGATGGGAGACCTCGTGGGAAAACTAGGTTGAGGCTGGAAGAGGTGTTAGTGAAGCCAGCAGTGTGTGCTCAACCTGTGGTCTGTGTGGGTCCTAAGTATAGACTGTAAAAAAAAACTTGGACGTAGTGTCTGTGATCTCACCTGTTCCTGAAGAGTGTTTTTGAAGCTCAAAGTAGGCAGAACAGACCGTCGCTTCCTCGTTGGCTTCATGAGACAGTGGGAGGTTTCTGCTTGGTCCTAAAGCCCCAGTGTAGTGATGAGATGTTAATTTGAGGTCCTCAACAGTGTTGGAAGTAACGCATTACAAAACATAATAGTTCTATTTCCTGTCAATAGCTGCTTGTGGTGTCCACTTTGGATATAAAGACTAAAAGACAGCCTCTGATATATATATATATATATATATTAGCAATTTTTATTTTTATTTTCATTAATTTCTCTCTCACTGGAGGAACTTTTTTATCAACACTTGAATGTAGGTAAGTTTTATAAAAAAATAAAAAAGCAATTTTTTATAGGCACATTCCAGATCCATTCAGTAGATGCATAATAGTGCCCCCAAGTGTATAATAGCGAGAATGGAAAATCCTGTGTTTGGCGGGGAAAGAGTTAATCTCAGTCTCTCTGCAAACCCAGTGTCTACCTGTTTCTTGTGTACAAAGTAGTCCTTGGTGAAATGAAGCAAACAAACACTCAATGTTTTACTCATGTGAGCTGTAACTTCAGATTTTCCTACCAGGGTTTACTGCGCATGCGTGCATCAATGTTACATATTTTTTTCATGCTGAACAACCATATTTAATGTTTATGCATTACTGTAAGTGTAGGTTTAGGGTTGGTGTCGGTGTAGACTTTAATACAACACAATCTAACAGGTAGAAAAAAATATTTATTGTTCCTGTTAATGCATCAATTAGAGCTACAATGCAATTATAACACAATTACTGTATTTGCATTACTGTAAGGGTAGTTTTAGGGTTGGGGTAGGTGTAGACAATAATGAACCACAATTTCAGGTCTGAAACTTACAGGATGTTATTTTGGTATGATGACCTCTTATATATCAAAAGCTCAAATAGAAGTTGAAATAGCTCCCTATGGTTTGCACTTATTAAAGAGCAGGTCATATGGGTTTTCGAAAAATATATATATTTTTTGCAATTTGTAACATAGCTATCCTTCAATGTAAACAGTCTGCAAAGTTGTTAATCAAAAAAGTGCATAATTAATAAAGATGTTGTCTCTCAAAAGAAAGAGTCGACTGTGAACCGTGAAACATGACCACTCTGACCTGCCCACAAACACTTCAGCTAGTGTGTTTATATCATGTCGAGAAGATGCTGTTTTTTCATCCTCACTGGGCACCTCAAATAAGTAACAATGACTGCAATAAAACTGCTGTCACATCATGTGAAGTACCACATAGAAAGTTTCAACTTACCACTGAGAAACGTCCTGATCGAGTCATGCTTGCAATTGAAATTCCGGTTAAGTGACTGCATCGATGCCATTTTTGTAACCCACCTGCATCAGTTTTTACAAGTAACCCTCCGGAGCAAAAAAAAAAAAACGTAATTATGCTAATAGACATTTTTTTATTACACGGATTGTCGACTTGGCCAGGCTTCTTTTGGAAGGGAGGAGTTTACAGACCATAAGCTCAGAACTGCTTTGAACGAATCGTTTCAAAATAATTGAAAAATTATTCTAATATTAAATGTTTTCTGCCCTTATGTATTTAAACCTGGTGTAGGGGATTCTAGCACAATATTAGGACACTTTAAAATATCATATGACCTGCTCTTTAATAATGTACCAAAGTTTATACAGTGTTTTTCCCCCTCTAATCATGCTCATGCTTTAAATATGACATACAGCACTTTTATTAAGTATTTCTTCAAATTCACCTCTTTCTTTCTTTCTCTTTCCTGGACAGACAGCTGTGATTGGGTGTGTTGGGTCCAGAGCTGTGTATATATACCCATCCTGGTTTTGGGTTTCCCTCTGATCCTGGCCGCTCTGTGGCAGTTGGTCTTCTGCGTTCGACAGTGGAGTGAATCCACGGTTTACCTCTGCAACCTGATCATCAACGACGGCATGCTGATTCTGTCCCTGCCCTTTAAAATACATGCATACAAGAGGGTTTGGACCCTAGGCAAGACTTTCTGCTCCCTGCTGGAGAGCCTGCTCTATGTCAACATCTATGGCAGCATCATGCTGAGTGTGTGCATCGCAGTCGACCGATTCGTCGCTCTACAGTTTCCATTCGCTGCACGCCGTCTGCGATCTCCACGCAAGGCGATGCTCGTGTGCCTAGCCTTGTGGATACTGATCTTTGCATGCAGCATCCCCATCTTCACACTTCACGATGTTGAACAAGATAACGAAAATTTTTTTTGCTTCCAGGACTTCTCCAATCAAACATGGACGAAAAGTTGGATTCTGGCGACTATGGAGACGGTGTTTTGCTGCAGCGCTGTGGTGATGGTGTTCTGTTCAGTGCGCGTGGTGCAAATCCTGCACAATCTGAGAAAGCGCAACCCTGGAGATTCAAAACTGCGCAACAACAAGAGCATGAAGATCGTTCTCAGCAACCTGGTGGTCTTCCTCACATGCTTCATTCCTTACCACATATCGGCGCCCATATACTTCCATGCAAAGACAGGCATGTGGCTGAACCACATCGATAATCTACGCTACTTTGTTCACATAACCATATGTATTAGCAACGTGAACATCTTAGCAGATGGCGCATGTTACTATTTCATCCTCAAAGAGAACCTGGAATCCGCAAAGCGTGAGAGGAGAATGGCTATACGCATCAGAGAGACACGAATTCGAAGCTCAAAGAGTATAACGTTTGGAGAAATGCATACTGTTATGTCCAAAGCCACTAAAACTATGGAACTATGTGTGGACACTGGTTTTACATAAAGATCTACACCAAAACTAACAGAGACAGAATGCTAGGAGGATTAATCCTGAAGAAACATAGCAAAGGAGGACAGAAGACAGTGAGTCATGCTCAAGTAGATGAGTATGCAGGTGGATGGGAAGTATATACACACGGGATGTGTGTTTACATCATGTGACGTATGAGAATTTTTGGGTCCCAATTAAAATCGCAGTAACTAGTATACACTGAAACTTTTAAACTGCTTTTTATAAATGTGAAACCACAAAAACTGTTAATGTGCTGGAAGTGTTGTAACAAAATACAGAGGTTTTTTTTTTTTTTTTTTTTATCATGTAAAAAAAGAAAATTCGGGTGGGGAGTGTCCAGGTCAGATTCCCCCAAAATATGTAACTGTCCCCATTACTGTAATCCAAAATAAAATCTAATTCTCATTATTGTAACATTAAAATTACTAGCAAAAAATAGAATAGAATAATAAAAATTATTATAGAAAACAATAATAGAAGAGGAAAAATAATCAAGTTATTTATGTTGATATTTTACTGCCTTTAATTTATTAAAAGATAATTTAATTTAATTTCTACAGTAATACAGATGAATAAAATTTTTATTACTGTGTATTATACTGTGTATAATAAAGAAAAGACTGATGCATTGCAAGCAGTGGTAACTGAGTGGTAAAATTAGCTTAATTATAAAAATTAGCTTAATTATAAAAATAGAATATTCTGAAGCCTGTCTTTGGTTTTAGGAATGACAATGTTTTCATGACAATGTTTTCATGAACACAAGTATTCCTCTTCTCACCAGCAGATGACGCACTTCCGATTTCACATTTGATTGTGGTAAAGCCTGTCAGTCAACAGGAGTTCAGTGAAAGTGCTCATGTTAAAAGAAATGACTAACTTTAACATAGAATACATTTTATTTCATAGAATAAAATTCAAGTTGATGTCAAAGGTTGTTGTTCTGAAGCAGATGCATCTGTGTGTGAAATGTGTCATGAAAGAGTAAAGGTTAAATGCAGTTGACGGCGAGGGTCTTGTTTTATAACAGCAAAGAGTGATGGTGTGCTCTATTTCAACTTTGTCAAATGTTGACATTAAATGTTGACATTTTGTGAAACTATTTCGTTTCTGCAACAGATAAATGTTGCTCTGCTTAAGATATATTTCCATGTGTTTTAGAATTTAAAATATAATTCTGCAGTAATGTTGTTTTGAAATTTGATAAAAGGTTAGCTTGACTCTTATTATCTATTATAAGAGTATTTTATCTTCAGCTACAGTTTTCGAGGTCCCTCACAACGCACTCGCAGATACTTCTGATGCACTGTTGTCTCCATCTCCCTGTGTCTGTGTGATATTCATGTTATTTATTGCAATAAATAAGACTATTAAAACATGTGTGCACCATTTGAGGCATATTCAGTTCAGCTTTCTCAAGATGATTGCCAGTGCTGCTACATGAAATCAACCTGTAAAATTTAAATCACGAGGATACAGATTTTCAGTTTTGGTAACGTGTTCAGGCATATAAATGTCACAAGTGCTCTCAGTAACACTCACGCAGTAGTTTTATGAATACAATATAACCACACTGCCATGCATTGAAAGTTTGTTCTACTTAAATATCAACTTGGGGGCACATTGTCACATCTGTTTGAATTTTATATATTAACCCAAATAGTTTATAAACCCCTAATATTTCTTCTCAATATTTGTTGTCTTAAATGGTTTGATATTGAGCAGTACAGAAGATACATAGACGTGCTTATATAGATGAGCAAGTGGATGTAAAGTACACACTCAGTATATGTCATCTTTGACATTACTGATATATGTAATATTTTCCAAAATGACGCTACGATGATGCAGAGAAACACAGAGGAGACTAATTGTGGAAAGAAGTCGTTATTTTTGTTTCCTTCGCATACAAAAAGTATTTTCGTCGCTTCATAAAGTTACGGTTGAACCACTGATGTCAGATGGACTATTCTGACGATGTCTTTCATACTGTTCTGGACTTTGACAGTGTAACTTACAGTCTATGGGACAGTCACAAGCCTCCCGGTTTTCATCCAAAATATCTTAAATTGTGTTCCAGAGACAAACAACGCTTTTACGGGTTTGGAACAACATGGGGGTAAGTGATTAATGACAAAACTTTCATTTTGGGGTGGAGTATCCTTTTAAGTTGTCTACTTTTACCATCAAGTTTATTTGCTGTGATGCAGAATAAACATTATTTTACATTACTGTAACATAAATACAAAATAAATAAAACATGTAAGTACATCAAAAGGCATTTACTGTACTGCCTTGAACAAAACATTTTTTTACAGTTATTAAAAACTATTAAAATAAAAAACTACATGCACTACAGTTATGACACTCTTCATTTAAGAATAATTCACCACAAATACTATAGATGCATTTGTAGACTTCATATAAATCTACATTTTATTAACCACTATATTAATTGTTTTATTTGAAATATTTGTTGTCCAAAATGTCACCTTATATCGCTCGTGCATTTTTCTTTTACTGTTACAATTTTTCTTTAAGCATATAAATAGGCTATCTGTTTAATGTTTTGTCAGGTTCCCACGTGACAAATCTCACGCCATAGTGTGACAGCATGTCCCAAAAGGTCAAAATGAGGTCAGAGAACCGTGCAATTTTCCTGGACACTGAAAGTGGACGCTTTTGTAGTCCATCAAATTTGACATTCAAAAAATCTTTCTACTGTGAGAAACGGAACAAGATCTGCTGAAGAGGCGGAGAACCCCCTCACCTTAATCTACATCCTTCCGCTTTAGTTTTTCATTACTCGCCGGGTTCCCTCAAAACCACTGTAAAATCTGCCCAGAGGTCAATCGGCCACCTTCGACCCAAGCTTTCTGATTTCGTAATCAGCGGTTCTCCTCTGAAACATGAATATGTCTGGGAACTTGACTGACCCGTGCACTCCTGTGGATCGGGACCGGCAAGTGGCGTCGGCCGTGGTGTATGGACTGGTTCTTGTCGTGGGTCTACCGCTCAACACGTTGTCCCTGTGGATCCTGCTGCGCAGTCACGGGTTCCGGTCCCCGTGCGCCGTGCTCATGGTGAACCTCGCCGTGTCCGACCTGCTCCTCGCGCTCTCCCTCCCGCTGCGCGTCTACTTTTACGCAACGCTCAAGTGGCCGTTTGGAGCGGCCACATGCACCGCTGCCATCGTTTTGTTTCGCGTGAACATCAGGACGAGCTCTATCTTCATCACTTTAATCAGCGTGGACCGGATGGTCGCCCTGGTCTTCCCTCTGCGCTCCCGCTCTCTGAGAACCTCCGCGTGCGCGCTGAAGTGCTGCGCGGTCGTGTGGATCCTCATCTCCATCCTTTGCATCCCCGAGATTATGAAACTTTACGGTTCCCTGAAGCAGTGTTCCAGGGCATCGTGCTTCGAGGTTAAAACGCCAGGAAAAGACTCAATATTCGCGCTCTCACAAGCGATATTTTTATTAATACTCCTGCTGGTCAATATCGTCTCCACGGTCGTGGTCATAATCACACTTAGGAAGCGTCCCAGCGCTGACGCGGCCAAGGTGAACAACAAAATGAACGTCATACTGATTTTTGTCATCAACATGTTGGTGTTTACGATATTTTTCCTGCCGTTTACTTTACGACTCTTGCTGTACAACGAGAACAACGGAAAGCATATACCAGCGCTCGTGTGCCTGGCGAGTGTCAACTGCTGTCTGGATCCGCTCATCTACTACTTCTCTCTGGACTCGTTCTGGCAGGACAAGGGGAAAAAACAAACTGATGCAGGCACTCATTCCCTCAGCAGGACGATGGAAATGTCTTGACAAGCTGAGGACAGAAAGGATAGACCATCCTAAGCAGCCCCCCAATGGGACATGGCGATGTATACAAATGTGAGATGGAAGGAAAATTATATTAGTGTTTTTCCGTTTGCTTGAGAAAACTAGCATTTGCTCGCAAAATTATTCAATTAAAGTGAAAGCAGGTAAATTGGGCACTTTTGCCAGCCATAGAGATGACTTGGAAAAATATATAATAATACTTTATTCACCACTATAGGTTTTCCTCTGACGTTTTTAATATTATTTCCATCGCAAGAGGTTCTCTGTAGGCAATCTTTTTTTTTTTCTTTTTTTTTTTTTGAACCATCATTTTTTTTTAGCACACAATATAGTTAGTGTTCAAAACACATCTGAACACTTTATGATTATCAAATCTTAGTGGAACATGTTATTGTGGCAAACTTATTGTGTTTTTAATCTTCTCGAGAACTTATTTCATTCATCCACTAAAAATGATCCTGAGCAGGTGAAACCAAGTTGATTCGGCATTTTATTTTAAATGTTCTATTTAAATCTCACAATTTGCACTGTGGGTTTATGTCCTGTTTGGTAAGAGTCACATATTGTGATTAAATTTATTACTCTGTAATTTCGTTATTTTTTAAACTGCCCTATGCTGAAAAAATAGTATAATTTTAACTGTAAAATATAGTAAAACTGATCTTAGAAAAGTAAGTTCCTGTATACACGGGAAAACTGTAAAAGATCTAACCAGACATTTAATGTAAATTTACGGTAAAATGCTGTTATTTGTAAAATGTTTAGGTGTAGAAATAGAACAAATCAACTATATATACATACATATATATATATATATATATATATATATATATATATATATATATATATATATATATATATATATAAATAAATAACTATTTCTACATCTAAACATTTTACAATTAACAGCATTTTACCGTAAATTTAGATTAAATGTCTGGTATATATATATATGTGTGTGTGTATATGTGTGGGGTGGTTACATCTCTGTTGTTTAATGAATGTTTATTGTATTATTTAATTGTCATGCATTACCATGATGGTGTTTAGAGTTTGTGCAAATGACTCGGTCTGCCTTCTATATATTAGTAATACTTCTGTCATGATTCTGCCCTCGTGTCCTTGATTTTTCCTAGTCTTGAGGCAGGATCATGACAGACCCGTGTTTTGTGTACAAGCGCATGGCCTTGTCTTTGGGCCATGTGCTTGTGTTGTCTCGTTCCCTTGCCCCGCCCCCCTTGTTAACCTAGTCGTGTCTTGATTGTCCCATCTGTGCCACCTGTCGTGTCTTGATTGTTTCCCCTATTTAGGTCTCCAAGTGTGCTCTGTCTTGCGTCGGTTCATTGTGATTTGTGTACCTCATATGTGTTCCTCACCTGTGATCGAGATATTGTATCCTGTATAACCGTGAGTGTTATTTGTAGTTAGTGTTCTCCTGTGTTGAGTCTTTGTTTATCTTGATTATTCAGTCCTGTTTAGTTATTGTTGTATCTGCCTTAGTCCTGTTTTCCCCCTCGTGCGTTTTGTTTTCCCCTTTTGTAAATAAACCTGTTTGTGTTGTAAATCCTGTCTGCACCTGAGTTCCTCCCTTACCAAAACCCTGACAACTTCAGCTTGTGGAAAAGCTACTCGTGATGAACAGATTGTTCATATTGCTGTCTCATTTACCTCTTGCATTATTATGGTGGTTGTCAATTATGTTAAAGAAACAAAACAGATTTTATTAGCAGTGTACATTGTGGAATGTACTAGTTTACACTCAAGAGTTTCTTGCTTGGAAATTATAGTTTTAAACTCTTAAATTTACAGTTTGTTCTTTAATTATTTTATTATTTCTGTATTTTTAACAAAATGATTCTGGCAACCACAGCTGGCAAAATGAGTTCGTAAAAACTTTTTTACGGTGTAGGTACTTGAAATTTAATTTTAGTCTTATCTGTGGTGGAGACTTGTGTGAAGACTTTTAGAATATCTAAGAAAAAAAAAGTTATATTTTTGCTGATAATGTAAATATTTTTTAGTTCTACATTTTATTTTTGTGATTATGGCCAATAAACCAAATTGAAGTTATGCTTTTTACCACTTCCTGTGTCACCAATGTGCAAAAACATGTTCTCATTCAATGTGCTCTTTAAAGCAAAACAGTTTGCCCTAAAATAACACTTCAGAGGAACTTCTATCTGCATCTGTCTTGAAAGCATGTCAGTCACATCCACAGCTATGTAAATTTACAGAGTCTGGTTCTGTCTAACACGAAAGTCTTTGATGTCATCTTTGATGATCACACTGTGCATTAAATAAAAGGAATGCTGGCTCCATACAACATGAAGATATTTTGGATAAAAAACTAGCATATCCATTTTTTGTCATCATCATTGTTAACAGTTGAGGTGGTTTAGTTATATTGTTGCAGTGGTTTATCCAGTGTTGTGATACATTTTCATAAATCAATGTCAGATGACAGTAATCTTGATATAGATGATTTCAAAGCACTTTTTTATGTCATAAATTGACTTCTTTAACACAATAATACATTTAATAAGTTTGTATTAATAGCCTAGGTTTAGGTTTCAACAATTATGGTTAATACAGATTAGATCTGATCGGTTGCCTTGCAGGTGTTATATTTTCATGTTGAGTCAGGTCTCCTTCTTTTTCTCCCCCGAGTTCCTGTGTACTATGTGTCAAATACTGTAACTAAATATAACATAGATTCCAATATGCCTTTCAAATGAAGAGCAGAAGTGAAGATAGTAAACATCCTTAATGCAAAATAGTGTTTCTGTTGTCTAGCATCTACAAACCTAATCTAATCCTAATAAACCTGTTTGATGAAAAATGTTTAGAGTCTGCCATTAAGAGAATTTGTTCTATAAACTATGATTATATATAATACAGCAGTGTTTTTCAGTTTAACATATTATCAGATTAGATTTTTGTCATATTTGGGTCTCATTTAGTTTCATTGCATGGAAAATAAATTCTTGTTCCACAGAAGAATGGCATATGTGTTTGGAACAACAGCTGATAATGTTTTCACCTCATTTGACTTAATTGTTCTCATTCTATTTGCTGTTAGGCACCCATCTAATTATTATGCCTCAGATCTATGCTTACAATCTTACTTTTTAACCTGAAACCTCTGGTGGTGAAGGGTGAGCATAGCAAATGCAAGGGCACAAGATGGTGCAAGATAATTTCAAAGTCATGCATAACAGTTATGGGGCAGAAAGCTTGTGCATATTTCATTTCACATTTTTTACAGTTTCAGAAAGAATACTGCAGACTTCCTTTGGGCTTTGCAGACGTTTACTAGCAGCTTTAACATCAAAATTAGCTATGATGAGTGTTCTGTTTGCTGTTTACCACCAGGATGTTTTTATAGAACCTGCAGAGGGTGTGAAACAAGCGGTTAAGGAACATCAACTGCAATTTTTGTATTATGCGACTACTTTTGTTAAAAAAAGAAAAGGGTTTGCCCATGCTATCAATGTTTTATAACAGAAATGATTAAAGAGGATGTAGCATAGCTAGGTCTTTTTGGTTTATTTGCATGTTTGCTTCACCCAACTAAACAAGGTTTTTAACTTCAACAAACACATACACGAAGAGCTATTGAGATTGTATACATAGTCCAGGGCATGAATCTGGCCTAAGGCTTCACTCATATGATAAGAAAATACTCAAACAATGCATGTTTTGTCTTGAAAAGCATGCAGACAAACAAAGAAAAAAGGAGGAAGTAGCACAGGAAGAGTGTGGTAGAAGCACTCAAGTGAAACTGGATATTGAGATACATAGTAAACATAAACAAGGGGTAAATGTGATGATGGCTGCAATTTTTCATCAAACGATTTAACTGGCATGTTTAGGATATCCATGAGTAGTGATGCACCGAAAGAAAAGTGAATATTGTGCTCAAGACCATACAAATTAGGGTAAAAAAAACTGTGTTTTTGCAACAGATGACACTTTACCATTCCAAATGTTTTGAGCAAAATAGCCTCAAGACTTTTGCACAAACAAACTTTCTTCATAATAATGTGCTTGACCAATAGTGGAAACAACACTAAAATATTAATTAAGAAAATATATTTTTTTACTGTGTACATTAACTGAACCCGAGTTCAGAGATTGGATGTAAGAGTGATGCTTTCTGATATTTGGGCCTGTTTTCACATCATTTTATGGTATTTATTGTCATAGTGTCGGTGCATCTCTATCCAAGAATAGGACTAAAAACACACAAATATATAAGAGAGCAAAGAGCAGTTTGAGGGAGCACAAACGGCAAGTTACACACAGGTACGAGCATGCAAGCATTGTGCAGCTTAATGCCCATGTGATCTTCCCATTTAAAGACTTCAGATGCTACAGTTACCGTTTTAAATGCATCATTTTGAAAATGCTCATTATTGCAAATATGCAGACACAAACTGTTCAGACACCTGACAGAGAAGAGATACAGACAGAGAAGTGCAAAACAGAGATAAATGGGGTGTAAAGGCGTGAAGAATTGTGTGATTTTCAAAGGGGTGTGGCTACTGAGAACATAGAGTGTGATCTCATCAGAAATAGGCGGGCCAAAGAGACGAACAGCCTAAGGAGACTCACAAATCACTGTCTCCACCACAAAAGTGTTCTCAAAGTGACGGATTCGGTGACAGTTCTGCGCCTCACGCTTGGTGATACCTAACAGGAAAAACACAAAAAATTTTTCATAAATTACTAGGGTTATTATACTGTAGTTAAATCTAAAACAGAAATTCAAATTCAAATAATTTAAAAAAAATTATTGTATGAAATTAAATAAAGCACAAAAAATTTAATGCTGTTGTCAAAGCAGCATTTTAATTTAGTTTACCTTTATGTTCTAAAATAACTAAAACTGAATTTTTTTTAGCGTGTGGACTACTATAAAATGTACAAGTACAAAAAACTTAAAATACATAATGTAATCACAAAATATGATATATACAATTGAATAAAACGATATAGAATATGAACTGCATGTCTCAATGAAATTGTCACTGTTTCCCCAAAGTTTGTAGTTGCCATGGATTTTATCATATTATATTCTCACAAAAAGATCTTCAGTAAGCAGGGAGAAGTAGATTGCTTAAAACAGGAAGCCGTACCGTGGGTGTTACTTAATTGTACCGTTAATTAGCTGCAATGAGCTATTTAGCTGGACTTGAATCAGATTTGTATGGCAGCTGTGAAGCCACAGAGGAAGATGCAGAATTAGTTCTGGATTAATATGGTATTGCTAAACTGGACTTGTAGCGCAGTACTGTGCATCTTATTTTTGAGATGAAAGGTTCATACATCAGTTTTTTTAAACAGATATTTTTATTTATCTTTCATATTGGGTGGACTATCCCATTAAATATGATGTAATTTGTATCTAATTTCAATCATGCTGTATGCTCTCTACTGAAAACAGCTATTATATGATCCATATTAGTTACCACTACAACTCACACACAAAAAAAAGACAAAAATGTGTGAACTTACGACGGCGTGAGTTGCGGCGATGGAGCCTGTACGTATCTTTACCGTTACACAGACGGTAAATAAAGCGGCCAAGCTGATGCATGTTATTAACACGGCCAGTCACCACCATCTCTTCCTGAACAATGTACGTCTGGGGGAGATAAGTCCCTCTCTACAAAAAGACAGAAAGGCAACGTCACCACATAGATATAGTTTACATTTCAACTGAATTTATATACAAACAATACAGGTACCTTGACGTTGATGAGCAGCTCCCAGAGGTTACGTGGTGGCATGACCACAGAGGTGTTGAGCTCGATGACATAACACTTGTCTAAAGCAATGTCATGGTAGGCTGTCAGACCCTAAAATCCAAACACAACACATCAAAACATATTCTGTTGATGCATTAGTATCAGTATATATAACGAGAGCTAAGAGCGCTACCCTGTTGAAATCATGAATGATATCAGCAGGGTCTGTGTTGCTGAAGTCGGGCACAGGAATGCTGATTTGCTCGTAGTTTTCCTTCAGGTAGATCCCAACGCTCTCCTCCAGCTCGTGAGACCCTCGCAGGGGAGCAGCCACCGAGTCCTCGTACACGACACGGCAGTGGAACCGACTCTGATCCGGAACCTGAAACACCATCACATACAATACTGTTTCGATGACTACCATGACCTAAGCCAAAAGAAACCCTGACAAAAAAACATTGATTTTCATTGTATAGCACTTGAAACATTATGAATCTACATTTTTAACAGTAAAGCATGATATTTAACATATGCAGTCTGAATAAAATGTGATAAGATAAATACTAAAAGCTAGAAAAAGCATTGTTTATTTTCTGTTGAGTTGTCCTCGCAGGCTGGTACACAACGGAAGTTCTATTTAGTCAATCCAAACTGTCACAAACACCTTTTGGTGTGAATTACAAACAAAGCAAACCGACTGTAGCCTATTTTGTAAGCAAATTACCATATTTTTTATATAGCCAATCCTTATGAATCATTCAAAAGAACTTGTGAACTCGGTTGCTGTATGAATCATTCTCACACATCATTTACTGACTGAATCAACATGTCAGCCACGTACCTGTGTTTGCTCATTTCTGTAAAGCTGACAAATCTTTCGGTGACTCTTTTTAAAGGTTATACCGCAACACCAGTAGGTGATTTATTGAGGCATCTATTCAACTGATTTGTTCAAAAACACTGATTTATTCAGTAATCGCAAACATCTTTATTAGTGAGTCATTGAATCATTCGCTAAAAGCAATTCAAAAAACGAATCACATAGCAGACGAATCACAGCAGTGAGCCATTAACAAAACATTTAAGCTCTGGCGGAGTCAAAAACAGAAAACTAGAACTAACTGAAGCTTCAGCTTTTAGCTAAATATATCATGGTTATTGTGAGTTTTATGCCACTCGCATAACTGTACCTGAGGGATGATGTAGTAACGGTAGATATAAATCGAAGCGTATATCAAACTGCAGGTGAAGACAACCAGTGCAGTTGTCAGACAGCAAAGTCCACTCAGAGAGGAACGTTTCCGTCCTACAGGTAACACCAGTTCCTCTTCCACCTACAAATACAAACACACGCACACACACACACACACACACACACACACACACTCATGTTGGTATATGTGGTTTATGGGGACTCTCCACAGGCGTAATGGGTTTTATTCTGTACAAACTGTATTTTCTACCCCAACCCTACACCTAACCCTCACAGGAAACTTTGTGCATTTTTGAATTTTCAAAATAACTAATTCTGTATGAGTGAGTGAGTGTGAGTGAAGTGACATTCAGCCAAGTATGGTGACCCATACTCAGAATTTGTGCTCTGCATTTAACCCATCCGAAATGCACACACACAGAGCAGTGAACACACACACACACACACACACACACACACACACACACACACACACACACACACACACACACACACACACACACACACACCCGGAGCAGTGGGCAGCCATTTATGCTGCAGCGCCCGGGGAGCAGTTGGGGGTTCGATGCCTTGCTCAAGGGCACCTAAGTCATGGTATTGAAGGTGGAGAGAGAACTGTACATGCACTAACCCCCACCTACAATTCCGTCCGGCCCGAGACTACAACTCACAACCCTTCGATTGGGAGTCCAACCCTCTAACCATTAGGCCACGACTTCCCCATGATTTATAAGCCTTTTGAATTACGGGGGCACTAAAAATGTCCTCACAAACCACCTCCTCATTGTAATACCTGTGTGATACCTATGTCATTATACAAATTTGTGTCCTCGTTAACCACATAAACAAGCTCACACACATAAAATATATTCAATACATCTGTTTTGCATATATTTAGTCATTTATTTTTATAACTTTTTGGATATGTTTATTTTTTTCTTGAATAAAGAATATTATATCTATTACTACCCCCTACCCCCATTTTGAAAGAAGACATTATTTAGGGATTTTTAAGTTGTTTTCATCATAAGCTACTCTCACAAGCCTCCACAAAGTAGGTCATTTCAGGTTATACTTTCTCTGCAGGGACATTTGGTCCTTACCAAGATGGCAAACCCAATGCACACACACGCACACGCGCACACACACACACACACACCCACAAAGTAGTGACGAAACCGTAAAGTCCTCAATATACCATGCCACTTTTAGTATGATCACCCACACACTGGGAGACGTGCTACAATGGGCATGGCATTCACTTGTATCCCGTGCAGCCAAAAATTGGATTATTCAGTGCTCTCGTACTACAGTAGGAAATTATTAGATGTGAAATGCTGATAGGCAATGACTAATAACACCCACAGTCTTGCAACCCATCTGCCAACTGCACGCACATGGCCTGATCTGGCCCACATTTGCAAACATCATGCACACATTTGGTTTGATAGTATGATGGAGACTTCCTTTTGACTTGACGGCTTATTGTTTTACATCAAGATAATAATATTTAAGATATCTGAAATATACTAGTCCAACACATACCCCATATAGGCATTGGTACGTTAAAGAAAAACATAATTTATTAAAAGGGAAAGTATTTTTCATGGCTCACACAGCTTTATGGGAAAGTGTCCACTGGCTTCTAACAAAAATATGTTCTAAGAATAATGTTCTCAAGAATAATGTTACGAAACCATAATGTTCTCTGATTGTCCTTTTTTTGTTTTAATGCAAACATTATGGGATTTTTTAAAAGTCTTTCAACAGTCTTTTTTAAGAAAAAATATTCCATGAACGATGTTTATATAAATAATGTCTTTGTGCTAACATTTATTACCAGATAACGGTGAGATCTTCTAGTGATATTGGAATAACGTTTGAGAGAACCTTTCCAGAACTAAAGAGCCAAAGTTCTTAAAATATTGCGTTAGCTGGGTGTTTGCCTGCTGTTTCATCAATACTCATACCAATTTGACATGATTTTTGCATATTTTATAGTCAGGAAGTATGTATAGTGGCCCAGAATTTACACACCTTGTTGTTTTCTTCGTTGGGAGCTCATTTGGCCCCGAAACACCACAAACCACCCCAACACACACACACACACACAGAAAACGTTATTAAACAGCTAAAGCTCACCGTAGCCATCTGCCATTTTGCCTCTGTTGGATTTGTGCCTGTGTGTGTGTTGCTTATACACATAAACCTGTGCTGCGCCATGTCAAATTTGATCCAGTCATAAGCTCATGAGAATCGAGGCCTTTCGCTCTGGCAATAACAATCCACGTTTTCATTACAATCAATATTTGTTAAAATACAGGACAGGGTGTTTTGAGCTATTTTATATTAGTTTAATCGTTTAATAAATTATTAAAGAAGAGCGATTTTATTAAAATATCACAAGTGTGAGTGCATGAAGAGATACAGTGCACATTTTATGGCTGATATAATCATGATGCATGTTTTATGATGTGATGTGATTGGTGCAGGTGGTGCAGCATCCATGTCATCTTGTTATGAAACCACAGGGCAACAATATTCCAGTACAAAACAGCTACAAATACATAAACAAGCATTAATGGAGCATTATCAATCAGTTAGATCGTATCACCCCACTAAATGACGTGATTACATGGTTTACCACGTATGTTATTTCCTTTCCGGATTTTGGTTCGTTTCAACCGCTATTTTCCGTGACATTTTAGCTGAGGCACACAAAAAGCGAAACTTACGTGTGGATGCGATATGAATATTTGAGTTTTATCTCCATCACTCTCATCTTTCTCGGCTTTTTGTCCCGTGATGGGCTGAAAGCTGATCTTCACCATGATGATGAAGGGAAAAACGAAGGTTTTTTTTTTTTTTTTTTTCTAAGCGTGGATGCAGATCCTTTATACCCCTCTTGGCTTTCTGAAACAATATTTGCCGTTTGTTATAGTGGACCGGAAGAATCTATTATTTATTTATATATTTGGATAAAAATCGCTCTTAAAGTCACAGCGCCAGCAACACTGGTGATGATGCGCGCGACCCAGAATGAGCAAGCGCGCGCACGTCTCATGTGCATCGTATGTGTGTACGAATGTTGCTTTTTAAAATATTTAATTTTATTTTTCAATCTAATGGTACTTTAATATGCCATATTAAAAATGGTAAATGCAATAAAGCGACCAAGAATGAAAAAGCGTGCGCTAAAAAAAACATGCAAGGCAATATCTTTCTGCCTGTCTACATAAAAGGCGAAATAATGTTGTTATAACATAAATTTGTTACCTTGTTACAAGGTCCAAAAATGGTTTTACCTTAGTATTTTAGTGAATAATCAAAAAAAAAAAAAAAAAAAAAACAGTAGACACAATTATTTTTATTCCAAACTTTATTTCCAATTGTTAGTCTGGCTACTATTGACTTTTCAGATGAAACTCCATCACTTCTGTGCCCGAGTCTTATCACTCATGCCAGATCTACATTATAGGTTAGATTGGACTGTTTAATTGAACAGACAGCAGGCCAAGAGGTTTCCAGTCCGCCCATTAGACGTTCATGCTTAATCTAAAAACATGCACTGATATGCCAAGATAAGTTTGCTAATTCTCAGAATCCTTAATGCTTGGGGCCAGAATGATGTCAGGCATTCAAGATGACTGTGAACGGCTGTTTTTTTGTGCCAACCAATGAAAAAGTCTAGATAGATGCAGATTAAACTACAGATTAGTCTGCCATATGCAGAGACTGAAATATGAAAAAAAAACATCTTTATCCTAAGTAAGGTTTTTTTTTTTCTTTGTACATTTCACTACACTAAAATACTGTTGTAGACAATCCCTGTTATTCAGACCAGTACTGTAAACATTCAGCAGAACATGTTTTATGAGAGGTCGGGTAAAGTTCTGCATCGAAAATGAGTAAGAGTTAACATTATGAATAACATCTGCTTTCACTCTGGGAAGAAAAGAAGGGTTTTATGGTAGATGGTTGCGGCTGTCTTGTGAGTAAAAGCAGTAATGCAAACTATAACTCAAAAAAGATCAACCAAACCCTCTAAATCACTTTCAGTTTTGTGTGGTTTTTCATTATTGCACCCGATTTAACGTATTAAATGAAAACCCCCATCAAACACTGCACTGTTCTAAAAACAAACCTACATAAAACATTCATAAAGGACGTAGCTGCTCAAATGTCCTCTGGGTGCTAATGTGAGCTTGAGCTTCTTCTCTACATCCAACCATTTCAGATTAGTCTACTGATAAAAACATCTCATACTGGACTCATTACTTCCCCCTCCTTAAAACTTAAAACCTACAGTAAGGAAGAAGACACAGTATGTAAGCTGGTGCATTCAGTCAAATATCACAAAACCATTAATGAACATGACCAAGTCACATTTCACCACAAAATGAAAACAAAGATATATGAAATTATAGTTTGTGCATGGTATTATAACTTCAGATTAGTAAAATTTCTGCAATGCATAATATACTAAAGTTTGTTTACAAATATAATTCAGTAAAATATTATTATTATATATAAAATACTTTTTATAATTATATTTTAAAAATCGTACATATTTATAAATGTTTTTAAATAATAAATATTAGTACTTGTACAGACTTTCTACCAATATAAATAATAATATAAATAATAATAATAATAATAATAAACCTTTCTTCTTTTGATTTTGGGGTGAAATGTGACCTAGCCATGTTTTTGTGTGACTCACCCATGAACATGAACTCATCTAATTATCCAAACAAGGGACAAGTTAACACATAAACTATCTAAATGTTATGAGTGGTAGGGTTAGTTATGCTGAGAACTAGCACTAAAAGAAAAAAAAAGGAAAAAAAAACACTGGCGCTAGTGCACAGATCTTAAAGTCACCGTCACAGAAAGCAGAGAAGTGAAGTTTCCATTACACCCACTCGACACAGTGACTAATGAGAAGACATTAAATCAGGGTCAACAGCTCTGACAATAACTAAACCCTCCTCGGTCAACACATTTACTAATTGCTGTCTTTGAAAATGAGTCTGATAGCAACCATAAAGGTGAAAAAGCCTATGTACACGTTCACTCACTCACTGTATGCAACCTCAAAATGAGCACAAATGTGCATCTGAATATCTTTCCTGGAATACATTAATATCCAATTAGCATCAAGAGCCATTTGAGTGTATGTTTGTGTATGAGGTACAGAACCCTCTTTCGTTTATGTGCAAAGCAGCAGCATCTACACCCGCCTTTTCTGTTCATTTTGCTCGATTTTTGTAACATGAGAATAAAACATTGCAGAAGGACAGGTTGAATTTCCAGCGAAGCAAGACTACTTTTCATCCTTGTCGTCATATTTCTCACCCACCGAGCTCAAATGGCATTTAACGGTTCCTGCAAAACACAAAAACATGCCCAGTGCTGCGGCCACTCAACGTCCCAGAGAGCCAAACATCATCCAGACGTTGCCTAAAACACTGTCTAGATGTCCTCTACGCATGTGTGTACAGTCGTGATCCTTCTCAAGCGTCCTGCGGGGTTGGCCTCTTGAGGTCTCGGATCTGTTTGATGAGATAGGTCTTCTCGTCGCCGAACTGCTCGTCCTCGCTGCGGTCGTTCTGGAACTTGCCGAGGAACTCGATGAGTTTGGTCTGGTTCTTCAGCAGGATGTCGAGGATGGGCTGGGTCTTGTTCGGATTGGCCACAAACACCTGAATGCGCAGAGAAAGCGGTCATCGCTCAGAATACTGTCGCTCGAGACAAGATTGAAGGAGGGAAGATTCAGCTGACAATTCATACCTTAAATACATGAAAGGCCTCAAACTGGATGTTGCGGCTCTTGTCTCTCAGCAGGTTCATCATGAGCTTGAGGTTCTCTGGTTTGCTTATGTACTTTGTCATTATAGTGAAGTTGTGCCGGTCCAAAAGCAGCTCTCCCAAAAGCTAAGAAGAAGAGGAAAGACATAAACCATCATAAAATAAAGATCTAGTGTACTACAGTAAACATTCACAGGATTTAGTTTAAATAATTTGTTTCACAGCATCTATACACACAAATAAATATACACTACCATTTAAAGTTAGGGGTAAATTTGACTTTTTAAAGATGTATTCATCAAAAGACATTTATAATGTTACAAAAGTTGTTCTATTTCCATAAAAATGCAGTTCAAACATTTTATTAATAGAAGCAAAAACAGCACAAGAATGAGCAATAAACTAGCATTTTAGAATGATTTCTGAAGGATCATGTGACACTGAAGCCTGGAGTAATAATGCTGTAAATTCAGCATTGCATCAAAATAATAAATTGCATTTTAATATTTATGGAAATAGGAAATAGTTATTTTAAATTGCAATAATATTTCACAATATTTACAGTTTTTAATGTGTTTTTGATCAAATAATTGCAGCCTCGGTGAGAAGAGGAGACTTCTTTCAAAAACACCAAAAATTCTTAGTGATCCCGAACTGTCGAACTTTAAGTAAGCACAATCATCAAAACACACAACATAGATATTAACCATTTCTTACCTTTAGAGACTGCCTTTTAGTCACATAGTTTTCTGAATGAAGAAGTTTCTCATATTCACTAAAGAACTGAAGAACAAACGTGGAAAAAATAAGGGATAAATATTAAATTAACCTCAAAGATATATTTGCATACATATAGCACACTTGCATTAGATAAAATACCGAACCGAGTGGCGTTTATTTATAAAAAAAAAAAAAAAAAAAAAAAAAAAAAAAAAAAAAAAAGATAGCACTTTCCAAGTACTAGATTGTTTGCTAATATGATGATGTAAAGTTAGTTCTGAGAAAAGCTCTAGCAGTATTTTTTGGTATTTTTTTTATCTTTTACATTAGATAGTCAAGTCAGACATAAGTGCCCATATACTCTTTGGACCCCATTAAAATTCAAATCACTTCCAATTGTATTGACTTTCACATTAAATTCAAACAAACAGTTGTGAGAAGGACCCGCAGCAGAATGACTGACAGATCCACTCAGATCCCAAACCAACCCAGTGACTCACTCTGTCATAGTGCTGCTCCAGGAACTCAGCGCTGAGCAGCTTGTGTCTCGTCAGCAGATCCTGGAAGAAAACCAAACAAATGCAATTCAGAATACACTTCATCTGAATATGAAGTAATCAAAGAAGCCAGCCAGACAAAATGAACACCCAAGGCTTGTACATTTACAAAAACACTCACTTTAAAAGTGGCAAATGCGTCCGAGGCGATGTCGAAGGTAGACATCTCCACGTATCTGAAGAAATCGTAGAACTGCTCGGAGCAGAGGGTGATCTTGGCCAGCGGCTCGTGCCGTATGCATTCCCTCAGCATGATCCCACAGTTCAGAGCGATGTCTGGAGACTCGTAACTACAAAAAGGACAGGAACTCAACATCAGAAAGATCATACACACATTCTCATGTTGATCCAAACATGTTTGACTTTCTTTCATAGACTCAAAAGGAGATGATAATGTTCATGCCGCTTCGGTTCTTTTCCAGACAATCAAACTAAATGATCCTTTATCACCATTCACTTCCATTTTATGGAAAACATCAGTGTGTCCAAACATCTACTCTTGTGTTTTACAGGAAGTTTAAATCAACACTAGGGTAATTAGTAATGGTAAGTAATGACAATTTGACAGTCAACTACCAAAAACTGCTTATATGCACACAGCAAACGTTGACTCAAAGTTATCTTAAGAGTAAACACTAATCTGTGATCAGATAGTGCCCCTAAAAACTCATATTAGTCACCTAACCAGTTTCCTGGATGAGATTTGATCTAAACACCCGCCTAGTAGTAGTAGTAGAAGTTTATTTCGAGCAAAAAAAAAAAAAATGTAATCGAATAAAAAAAATGAATACATATTAAGACACATACATAGAAAATTAGAACAATTTATCTCACATATATATGTATCCATACATATATCCTACACATAATAACTACAGATATGCGCACACACACACACACACACACATATATATATACACACACACACACAAAAGAAGTAGAACTTATTTGCTCCCACCCCCAATTCATCCCCATATATTACACCATATGGTTACTTCCATTGTCTGTTACTAATAATTTATAACTTTTATATACAAATACCCTATTACAATAGGACCATCTCAAGAACTCAAGAATCAAAATGATACAATATAATCTTAAACATTATAATATGTCCCAGTATTTATAATACTCATGAAATATAACCATATCCTATTATATTGTTAGATCACAGTTTAAAATAACAATAGTTACCAATAATAACAATGATAACGATAGTAATAATAATAATGTATTCTACCATCAAAATAGCAATACATCAGTTCCAATACTACTAATGACTACATTTTAGTTGTAAATTACAATATTGTGGTCATTTATTTATCTGCTCGTGTCATTATAAGAATTATTATTTGGTTAGCTATAAAACTGTATCCCAATCTATTGTACTAATATGACCATTTATAGTATCACTATTAATAGTAAGAACAATTAAGATCATCCCCACTACTGTTTTTATGCAATAACAATCATCTCAAGATCCCTCCCTCTGCCTTATATTTTGTGACCATTATTTATTTATATCTTGATTTAAAACAGGTAAATATTTGGGCATTGCTTGGCCTCTAAATCTTAAAAGTCAAGAAAACGGCAGAATTTTTATGTTATATATTAATAAATAAAAATAAGTCTCCAGAATATCTTTGTGTGCGTGTCTCACCCTTTAAGCAGCATGAAGAGTATATTTTGTTGAGTGCACAGGTATTCAACCGTAGGTGTCCGAGTGCCGATCTGACGTCTCAGGATATTGTTAAAGATCTGTGCCACATCTTTCTTGCCCTAGACACAAATAACATAAAATCATATATTAAACTGGTAGTATAACTATATCTCGGCTGAACGGATCATAAGTGGCCAGTCAATGCCACTGACATCTGATGAATGTAGACAGTATTAATGTCTCTCAGTTGCATAAGTAGCCACTTTGATTAGATCTCTTATGAGGATACATAAGGGAAGATGTTACATCTCCTGCATAAGGTTTTTCTTTTTGTTTTCAATTGAATGGTTGTTTCTTACCTATTAAAGTTGAAGTTTACATAATTATGTTATGAGTTGGGAAACATTAGGTGGCTTAAGCACAGATGGCTTAAAATGATTTAAAATGAGACTAAACAAACTTTAAAATATATATTCATGGAAAACCTTTTTTGTGATTTTTGGACCTGGAAAAAGCATGAAAAATTTATTATAAATTATAAAAAAAGAAAGAAAATGTTTATTATTGTTTCTAGCTATGTTACTCTTAAATATATTTTATCAGGTAGAAATAGCCATTTAAAAAAAAAAGCGTATAAAAAAATGACTAAAAAATTGTACCGAAATTGTGTCTATTGGTGTAAACCAAAACCATTTAGTTGTTGAAACTTCTGCAATTACAGAATTGTATTGTAGTAATTACTATTATTTTAATTAACCATTATTATAAAATTAAAAATATAATTTATAAGATTTATAGTAGGGCTGTGCGATTAATCAAAATCGAAATAAAATCGGATTGGAGTGTGCGCGATTTCTAAATCACTTTATAGCACAGTTTTCTGCAGCCCCGACCTCACGCAGTATGTTATCTGGTAGACTGGGCATATGCCTAACTCCAGGTTCACACACTCGGTCTGTGATGCGTAGCCTTTTTTTTCGAGCCCATGTTAACAGAACAGACCATTCACATTGCATGCGGTAAAAAGATGAGAACAGAAAAGGTTATAAATAGAAAGGTGCGAAAAGATTTAATATCTTGCGTATGAGCACAGAGAGTTGTGAGTACACAGGACACAGGTTGAGTGAGAGGAGACACGTTGTAAAGCAGCATATATCTGATCCTTATACAGTCTATGATCTGACTCTGAGCACGCGCATCTGGTTTTGTTAACAGAGCAAAGGAAATCTGCGTGCGAGTCAGTAATGCGCGGGTTGATCCAAAATGAGCGGGTGCGGTATTTAATGATATAAGAATTTTTTTATATTTTTAATGATATTCGGGTCGCGGTCAGTCGGGTCCTAGTACTAGACACATTTTTTAAATACATAGGCCTACACTTTATTGGCTGAATAACTGGCATGAAGATGATTCGCGCGAGCTCAGTCTGCATGTAGAGATGGAGGCGGCAAAGAAGACTGCATGGGGAGCAACGTCGCTGTTTTTGGTAAAACATGATTTTGACGCCTTCATTAAGTTTTTTTTTTTTATAGAAAACTCTTTTTAGTATATTGGGCAAAACATATAACACCTGATGCACAGCTACAGTGAGCTCTATGACCAATGCATAGAAAAGAAAAAAAAAAACACGGTTTGAACATGGTTTTATTTTATACATTTTTTTTCCATATGTCTAGACATTATGTTTGACATCTTTACTTAGTGATTATTTTGACTTATGTCTGTTCTAGAGACATTCGATAAAGCTCTAATTGGTTTTCTTTCGGAAATATGTTTCAAATTTATAATGAATGCACTTGTGATTGTAAAGCATGTCTGTGTGTCAAAATCGTGATTAAAATCGAAATCGCAAAATTGATCAAAAAAAATATGATCCATATCGCACATCCCTAATTTACAGACATATTTAATTAAACTCATTTAAATTGACACTCTTGGTTTCTGTTTCTGTCATTAAACCCTCAGAGCAAGAAAAGAGAAGAGCAGCAGAACTAGATGCATATTTAATGTTGTTCGGGATTCGTGGGGTATTTTGCACTACAAATGTGTCCCTGATGACCTTCACATCACAGTTTGATTCATGTGTCCTGCGTAGGTTGTTTTGACTCATTTGTCACCTCAAAGTCGATGAGCTGCAGATCTGCGACGAGGGTGCTGAGCAGGCCGCTGTTGTAGAGCTCCTGAGCGAGCTGAGCCACGGCTTCTGTCTGCGGCTCCTTCTCATTCGTGCCGTAGAGAATCTCCTTCATGGCCAGCAGAGATTTGGACACTTCTTCAGAGGCCTGCGGACAGACACTCCTCTCATTAATGGCTTTTAATGGGTAATAGTCAAGCACAAACACACTGCATATGTCTTTATTACCTTCTCAGCCTTCTTGTCTGAAATGTCCTGCTTCTCCAGAATGGTCATGTTGTCCTTTAGATTCTTCACAATGTCGGCTGGACACTTGTGAGACTTACCGAAAGGGAACGGCATGGCAACACGTTACCAGGGCAAACCAGGTAGAAGAAAGCCAACTTGTGAAAGAGAGAAAAAAAAAACAGAGAGAATGTCAAAAAAAACTGAGAAAGAGAGAACAAACAAACTCATTTACAAACAAAAGAATAACCAAACAAATGAACAAATAACAGAATGTACCACCAATTTCAGGAAAAGGAAAACATTAACTCTCAATGTCGCAGAACGCAAGAATGAACTAGGAAAATGAATAAAATAATGATCAATGGAAGAAAATGTGAAAGAACAAATTATTTAAAAAAAAGAATGAACCAAATGATGAACACACAAAGAGAAAAAATTACTTACGAGAAAAAAACACACAAAAGATTGAACATTGGAAGGAATGAATAAATAAACAAAAACCACATGAAAAGAAATGAAAGTACAAACCAATAAAAACAAGCAGTTGATTGAATTAAGGATCAAACAAATGAAAGCACAAATTAATGAATAAACTAAATGAATGAATAAACAAATGGAAATGTGAACAAACAAATGAACAGGAATAAAAGAAGGAACTAAAGAAAAAACATGAACCATTAAACAAACAATCAGGAATTCAAATGAAAGAATGAACGAACAAATGGAAAAATAAATGAAGTCATGGACAGATTGAACAAACAAACAGAAAAAAGAACAAATAAATGAAACCAATGAATGAACTAAAGATCAAAGTGACAAACTAAATGTAACGTACACTTTTCATCATTACTTGCTTTTTCTTAGAACTGAACCCATGAACTTGTGGTTGACAGTGCCACACGTTACTCTTTGACTACAGGAAGGTCAATTAAGTAATAAGCAGATGAATGAATTAAAGAATAAATGAATGGAAAAACAATTGAGAGAATGAACTGACTAGCAAAAACATGAATGAACAAACAAACAAGTCAACAATAACAAAAAACTAAATAATAAGCGAAAGATGAGTAACAAACTAGATTAAGAGAAGTGTAGGAAGAAGGAAGTAGATGTGTAGATAAAGTCAAAAACTGGAATCACCACAAACACGAGACTCACACTGAACAAACCAGACCCTGAACACACGGACCAATCAATGTCAGCATCAACCACACCCTACATATACAACACACACACATCATGCACACTCTGTAGTAGCCATGTGCCACTAACTGAATGACTGCTGGGAGCATAAAGTTCAAACACACACAGACACACACACACACACACAGGTGTCTCGAACAGAACAAATGTGCGAAGTCGCCAAAGCAAACAGGAAACGTGCATCAAAAACATTTTCAATGAACACGGCTGCATGCTGGCTTCCTCCATAAAGATCACAGCAGTGAAACTCAAGCATGCTTTATAACGAAACAGGAACTCAATAAATACTGACCTGAATACAACCATTCATAAGTGCTGCAGTTTTTTCATAACTCTTCCCCAAAACCAATCAATTACACTTTTATTTATAATAACTATTTTTCTGCTGCATTATTGAACACTGTCTGCATGTGGCAGCTCATGGGACCCTTGTGTCACAGAACCATACGTCCAGCCGGTTAATCTCCACACAGTTTGTGCAAGTTAGCCAAATCCTTGACCTGGTGACCACACTGACCATGTCTACCCCAACAGATACCACGGCTCGCTGAGACAGATGACTGACATGATGAGTTTACATGCAAACAGATGCATCTAAACTCTCACTCCACATTAATGTAATGCCATCACAAATGATTGCTGTTGCATCTGATGTTAACATGTGCATTGCCAGCAAAAATGGCTGCAAACTCTCAGAAATACAACAAATAAGATTTAATGTCAAAATCATACTTTACAAAATTATATGCAAAAGAGACCGGGGCTAGTTGTCACATGCCACAAGAGCTACATCATAGTATCTGGTTGATGTTTATTTATTTTTATTTTTTCACGTTGATTTCATTGTGTATCATATGTTGTAATTCTATAAAATTTATTTACTACAGTTAATTATAGTCTATTATATTATTATTAATCCATCAATAAATCTGTTTGATGTAGATCAAATATATAGTTTTACAATTTATCAATAGCTTGGAAATTATTATAAGAAAACCGAAAAAGTTTATTTAACCAAAAGTAAACTTGGATGACAAAATAAACAGATAAAACAAAATAAATCAAATATAAGTGATTTTTATATATTTATTCAGGAACTCTAAAACGTTTTTTAATCAAACAAAATCAACAAAATATAAAAGAGTAAGTACAGAAATCACATTTATTAAGGTAGTTGAATATTGCATTGTATGTTTATTTCTATATTTATTTTAATATAAAAGGTTGTTTAACAGCAAGTTAAGATTGTGACAACTTACCCCATATAGTATGATTTTGTGATATTCTGTGAAAAAATCTTTCATATAATGTTATTTTTACTTTAACAATTTGAATATATTAAACCTCATTTTTACACTTAATATTCATAATATCATTTTGCATACTACAATTTATAAATATAATATTATTATTTACTGGAAAAACATTTAACCTTATTACTAAACTATCCCAACATATAACTATACAGGCTAGTTCAATGATTTTTAGTATCTAGTAAAAGGTTCAGGAGAGAACTTCAAAAAAATACAGTAACATGCATACTTGTGTTCTAACTGTAAGTATTTTGATTTAATTCATTAGAGACTGATCAACATATGTATGGGTGGTAATGAAGATAATAGATCAAAATCACAGTAATAGAGGTGCATGACCAATATTTTATAGCTCTGGACACGTCCAAACTGTTCATATCAACCCACACTGGATGCAGCATCAAGATCTATGCAGATCAGCAGAAGTTGTGAAGCTTATCCCCCTGCAGATCATGTCTAAATGTGATATAAACCCTTAAACAAAACTCTGCTCATCAATCTGAATGACAGAGGAGCTAAAACAGAGTCAGCTGTCAACTTAGAATCATTCTATAATAATGATTCACTGGTTTAAACATGTCTATGATTGCCAAAAATGCCTCCTGTGTAGTTTGATCACATGGTTTGAGGCACAGCCTCAGTAATATTACACAGCCAGGGCTCATGGTGATGGATACAGGTAACTGATAAGTCCCATTGCTTTTGTTTATATCAATTTATCAAAATGAAGTCTCAGCACACTGCAAAAGATACGAAGCCACTTTCCTCCATTTAATATCTCACCAGAATCAGGCAATGTGCGAAATTTGTGGTTTGTGCATATGATGGCTGTAATAGGCCTCTGCGTGTTCTTTACAACACTGAGCTTCACAACAAGAACCAAGACGAGAGAAGTAAACAACATCGCACCTTGTTTGGGTCTCCTTCGGCCTTCTCTAGTGAACGGCGATGTAAGTCCTGGAATATTATGTTTAGGTGTGTTGTTTCTAAGGCTGTTTTGTGCGGACAACCGTATGTGTATGTGTGTGTGTGTGTGTGTTCAGCAGCGAGGACTTCCGCAAACCTGCAGCGAGGAGGATTTCAAAATAAAAGCCTCTGATGCTTTCAGGTTAAACGCAAAATACTTTATTCACAAAATTAAATCGGAATCACTACTACACATTCACCTATTTTAAAATATAAATGGGTCACTGCCTTCATACTAACAGCAACACAAAATAACAAAGCAAAACGTACTGTAGCTAAGTTACTCTAAAGACTTAAATATATATTTTAATTTATTAATTCACAATGCACATCATGTGGGCCCTACGATAATTGATTATCAAGATACCTATTTGTATCTTTTTCTTCTTTTAATATTGTTATGTTTATCTCAGTATTTAAATGAATGAAGTAGTAACTATAACTTATTATTTATAAAATGTGATAAAACAAGTTAAACAGATAAAATAAAAAATGAGGTAGGCTATATTTGATGTGATCAATATCTAAATATTTATGAGAACATTAAATTGATATTATATGAAATTAAAATATACCAATAAAACACAATGAAGTACAACATAATTTAAATTAATTAAAGTCCATAAAGTCTTAAATTAAATTAATTTGCTTTACATCTTGTCCAGGCACATTCAGTAGACATTCAGGTGTTGTCATCCAATTTAAAAATTAAATTTATCTGTAAATATTTTCTGAGAAAATCATAAGAAACAAATCAATAAAATAATAGTAGTAATAATAATATAATAATAACATTCCAAATAAGTAAAATAAAAGTCATTTATTTATAAAATGTATTTTATATTATTCTGTCTTATTTAAGTCGTTTCCGTTTCATTTAAGATTATTTTAATATAACTACATTTTAATCATTTTAACATTTATTGTGACCGCTGGAAGTATCTTGAGCCCCCCTGGAGGGCCTCTGACTGAGAACCTCTGCTCATTTCAAAGCAAGGCTCTGCCGCCCTCTAACGGTTAAAAATATTAAATAGAAAACGACCAGTAGATCCACCAAAATACATTCAGAAAGGTGAACATGATGTTTGTATATTAATAGCCCATGCACATGAATCAGGGTATCTTCCGTCCATTCCAAATCCGTTTCAAATTAAAAAACAGAAAACGAAAAACTCAAGAGGATTCAAGTGAGAGAACATGAATTAAATAACGAGAAATGGAAAGATGGCTCGTTTATTCGTTATTCCATCTAGGTTAACAAACGGAAAATTAGTTTTTGACTTGATTTCTCATTTTGTCGTTTTGGGTTTAAAAAACGGCTTATGGCTTCAATATTTCATTCGCACTTGTGGGCGGAACTGAAACGCTCCTTTCATCTGATTGGTCGGATCGCTCCGCCTTCAACTCGATCTTACATTCTTTCAGAATAAGAGTCTTATAAGAGTAGTGTCTAGAAACCACCGCTCACTGTTAATTAACATAATATTTGAGTCAGATGTTGCTGCGCACATAATTCGTGCTGCTGTGACTTGCAAGTCACCCCTTTAAATTATTTCTAGGTTATAGTATTGTATGAATATTGTCCCACTGTAAATACAGTGCAAATAGTTTTGTCTCCTTGGATAAAAGTGAAGAGGAAATAAAAATCAATAATAGACTGAACAGTTCCATGATAATATGTCTGTAACATTTACCACTCTCATCTTTTAAGTCAAAAGGCACTAGGTAGGTGTGTGTGACATTAATAATTAATTGGGAAAATTACTATAGTTAAATTTATGAAATATATTAGCAATATTCGTTTTATTACATACTAAATTGAATGGTTTTTCTTTTAGTCTTCTTTGTTGGCCTTGAGAAAGCCAACGTATATTTGAACATTATTATAATTTATTATGAGAGTAATTGACAACGACTAAAATTTTAATGTTTCACCAAATTTCCTTCTCAAAAAATCCTAGTGACTTTCATAATCTGAGCAATGAAGGTCTTACACTTAATGTCCACTAGAGGGGGAGACAGGATTTCTATTTACGTAAAATGGCAAATAAATACATTAATTTCATGTGTACTACCATGAATATGCCATATTTGTGTACAAGAATAAACTTCACACTTCAAGCTGTACTTTAAAACTTCCCATTCTGGCTTTTTCAACCTACCTCCAAATGTATTTTAATATATTTTTTATTCACACTGGTTTATTCATTTAATGTTTGTCCATCTAGAACTTTTATTTTTCATGAGCTGTACATTTTAAGATGTACTCAGTGTTGATAAATCACATGCACTGAATGTAAATGCTAATGTCAGGACTCTCAGTCCTCCTCTTGGATGGCCAGTGTCCTGCAAAGTTTAGCTACCCCAAATAAACACACCTAAGCTAAGCAAGGTCTTCAGGATCAGTAGCAATGTCCAAGCAAGTGTGTTGGAACTGAACTCTGCAGAACATGGTTCTCCCGGTTCAGGACTGGGTTTTAAATCTATAAATGAATTTGTACAGTTGGGTGTCTGCATGCAGAGGTGTACTTCAGTAAGTACAATGTAAACTGTAATCTATAAAGACAAATCTTCAGATAAGCATTAAGGCCACTGCCTTGAGGTCTCCATCCATTGGTCAAAACAGACCTCGCACCCCACCACACTCCTGCTAGCTGTCAACATTAATTGCGGCTGGTGCCAAATAAAAATTATTATGTATCCCTTGTGCATTGTTCAAATTCACTACCCTTTCGTTATGTTCGGGATGAAAACATTCACTCAATTAAACTGCTATAAGCATTAGATAAAAAAATTTTCCCCTAATTTATTGTTGGTGGATGTTTTTTTTTCACTGACTTCCATTATAATTACATTTTTGATTGCAAAGCCATGAAACATAATCATGCATTCTTGATTGTTTGTGGTTTTCCCTGTTGGGAAGAGGTAAAATTTGTTATTTTTTACAGTTGATCACTAGGTGGGACCATCAACCCTTTAGATAGGCCTGTGCAAAAAAAAGCTTAGTTTCTGACTTGTATATAGAGTTATGTGGAGTATAACAGTAAATTATATTGTGTGTATGTGTGTAGGAGAGAGAGAGAGAGAGAGAGAGAGACTTTTGCGCACTTACCTTGATGTATTTGAGAAAATCTAAATGTACACCTCAGCTCTCAGAACTACATGGAGTAAACAAAAGTGTATTTATGCACCTGCTGCCTTTTAATGGTGGTGATAAGTATAGACTAAACAAAAACAGTACATGGATTTAAACACTTGCATGCCATCCTTCTGGTCATTTGATGGTGAGAAGAGCAGCAAGCAATACGAGAAAGGGCTTGACTTGAACCAGAGTTTTAGAAATGATTATGCAGCTTGACCCCTCCAGCGAGTTGCTGCTTATTTGAAGTTGGTATTGCATTTTGGTCCATAATCAATTATGTTCAAAGTAGTTTTTTTTTAATAAGATTTAAAGGTTTTAAACTGGCTTCACCATCAAGAAAAGACAAGTATTTCACACATAGGCCCTCCGTTCTTTTCACCATCAAAAGTCAGCAGGTGCATAAACACACTTCTTTTTTTTATTGTTTAGTCCATGTAGTTCTGAGAGCATGAGGTGCATATTTGGATTTTTTCAGATACATCAAGCTAAGTAAACAAAGGTCTCTCCCACACTCTCTCTCTCTCTCTCTCTCTCTCTCTCTCTCAAACACACACACACACACACACACACTATAATTTGCTGTTAAACTCCATATAACTCTATATACAGGCCAGAAACTAAGCCTTTTTTTTGCACAGGCCTAAAGGGTTAATGGTCCCACCTAGTGATCAACTGTAAAAATAACAAATGTTACCTCTTCCCAACAGGGAAAACCACCAACAATCAAGAGTGCATGATTATATGGTGTCATGGCTTTGCAATCAAAAAATGTTGGTATAATGGAAGTCAATGGGACAAAAACAGCCACCAACAATAAATTGAGGGAGAAAAAATTAAAATCTAATGCTGCACAAAACTAACAATACATCAAAGCTAATCTACAGTTACTAATCTTTGACATGCCCAAGACTGTCATAAAAGGTAAAAAAAAAATATCCAGTCCAAAATTACTTTTTATATTGAAAATATGTCATTTTGTGTGTGTTTTTTCTTCCCAAATCAGTGACATAATTTATGAACTTGGTAATTAAAGAGTTAAAATCTTGGATTTTTTTTTTAAACATTTGGTGGTTTGATCAGGACTGAGGGTGATTAATAGATTTATGCAAAAAAAAAAAAAAAAAAATCTTTATCTGAGGACATTTTTACAGCATTTTAATTTAGTGGGTGTTTTATCCCAAACATAACAAAAGGTTAGTGAATTTACCCACAGTATACTGTTGAGTTTTTGAAAAATTTCAAGCATTTTCCCAAAATAAGTGTCAAAATAAGATTTGTCACCAATCATTCCATTAGCTGCAACACAGAGAAAGTTGTGGCCAAAATAAGACTCAACTTTACCCCCTAGTGGACGAAAACGTCCCTAACAACGCATATGGGGTATTATGTAACAGCAAGTCATTTGTGCAAGTACATTTGACTTGCAGTTTTTCCAAAACTTAATCATTTTTATTTGGTACCAGCTGCAGTAGTTAATGTTGTTTTATATTATACAGCTATCATTGAGCTAAGGTATATCCCCCTACCACACCATCTATCATTGAAGAACCTGTGTTACACAGATATGGCATATTCATGGTAGTACACATGAAATTCATGTATTTATCTGTCATTTAAACTTACATAAACAGAAATCCTGTCTCCCCCTCTAGTGGACCTTAAGTGTAAGACCTTCATCGCTCAGATAATGAAAGTCACTAGGATTTTTTGAGAATAAAAAAGTCTGACCAGTTACAGCAACGAGTCAAACGAGTCTGAAGATCTGAGCTGAATTTGGTGAAACAATAAAATTTTAGTCGTTGTCAATTACTCTCATAATAAATGATAATAATGTTCAAATATATGTTGGCTTTCTCAAGGCCAACAAAGACGACTAAAAGAGAAACATCATTCAATTTTGTCTGTAATAAAACTAATAATTCTAATTTATTTAATAAATGTAACTATATTAATTTCCACAATTAATTATTAATGTCACACACACCTACCTAGTGCCATTAGACTTAAAAGATGAGAGTGGTAAATGTTACAGACATATTATCATGGAAATGTTCAGTCTATTATTGATTTTTATTTCCACTTCACTTTTATCCAAGGAGACAGAACTATTTGCACTGTATTTACAGTGGGACAATATTCATACAATAGTATAACCTAGAAATAATTTAAAGGGGTGACTTGCAAGTCGCAACAACGCGAATTATGTGTCTACATCTGGTTTCAGATATTGCTCTTGTAAGACTCTTATTCTGAAAGACTGAGGAGCCAGAGTTGAAGGCGGAGCGATCCGACCAATCAGATGAAAGGAGTGTTTCAGCTCCGCCCACAAGTGCGAATGAAATATTGAAGCCATAAGCCGTTTTTTAATCCCCAAACGACAAAATGAGAAATCAAGTCAAAAACTCATTTTCCGTTTGTTAACCTAGATGGAATAACGAATAAACGAGCCATCTTTCCATTTCTCGTTATTTAATTCATGTTCTCTCATTTGAATCCTCTTGAGTTTTTCGTTTTCTGTTTTTTAATTTGAAACGGATTTGGAATGGACGGAAGATACCCTGATTCACATGATATGTGTGATACTATAGTAGTTGAATCTCCGAAGACGTGATTCCTTCTAAATCTAGAAAAACCTTCTGCTGAAAAAAACATAACACAAAACAAAACATGCGTGAGGTCACAGTACACGTTTAAAGAGAGACATGCCATCTTAATTTGAATTGTTTCATATTCACAGAGTTGGGTAAACTACTTACATATTGTAGTCTGTTACTGATTCCAGACGACATGACTAAAATTGTAGTATAACGGAATCCAATATCAATATCACAATGATTTAATAATCTTGTACCCTATATTGTTATAAAAGTTCAAAGAGTAAGACAATTCCATTCATTAAATGACAACATGAAGTGCATTACACATTACATTACACCAAGGTATCCCAAACTCGGGTTTGTAAATTAACTGCATGGGTTTGTGAGTTTGACGAAAAGCTAATAATTATTTTGAAATCAATCAAAATAAAACATTTACTAAAAATGTTGTATATTGCATGTGGTTACATGCACGACCATTAACCAGCCTCAGAGAACCATGGACATGCAAATGTGATATTTGATTATTAAATTATTATTTTACCCTCTCAGGGAGTCATCAAGTAAATATGTTGGTTGAAAAAGTTTCAGCTGACAAATGTTTGGGAATGTCGTAATCAGGGGCGGATCTACCGGGGTGGCATACAGTGGTAAATGCCACCCTAAAAGAGACCCCAGTTGGCAGCAACGAATTAAATGTTATGGCCAATTTGAAAATTTACGTGCGCGAATCTTTCGTGATCCCTCTCCGAACTCCCGAACTGATTCAAATGATTTGCGATCCTCAAACTGACTCAAATGATTCGCGAACGCGCTCCGAACTCCCGAACTGACTCAAATGATTCGCGATCCCGCTCCGAACTCCCAAACTGACCCAAATGATTCGCGATCCCCATAACTGACTCAAATGATTCGCGATCCCGCTCCGAACTCCCGAACTGACCCAAATGATTCGCGACACCCATTACTGACTCAAATGATTCGCGATCCCCATAACTGACTCAAATGATTCGCGATCCCGCTCCGAACTCCCGAACTGACTCAAATGATTCGCGACCCGCTCCGAACTCCCAAACTGACCCAAATGATTCGCGATCTCCATAACTGACTCAAATGATTCGCGACCCGCTCCGAACTCCCGAACTGACTCAAATGATTCGCGATCCCGCTCCGAGCTCCCGAACTGACCCAAATGATTCGCGATACCGCTCCGAACTCCCAAACTGACTCAAATAGTTTGCGAATCCCTCTCCGAAAATAAACCAAAACCAAAACAACCCACCAAAATAAAAGTATGGTCTAACTCAAAGAAATAATGTAAGAAATTGTACAGTAAAATAGCCTACTTTTAAATAAGATATACTAAAACATTATTTTAAAGGAATATCACACAAGTTTTCATAGAAGTTTTAATTCAAGCTTGCCAAAACAATAACACTATATTTTCAAAAACAATTTCTAAAAGTACATTTGTATTTGTGCCTATAATGCTTATTTATTTATTATTATTTTCAGCTAATAAAACCTATGCTTCAGGGACCATATTCATATTACATCTAAGTTAACATCTGAGTTAGATGGTGATTAACACTAAACAGAAGAAAATCCGTTGAGTCTCCCCAGCTGGAAATGTCATTGGCTGTTAATTTATAACACTGAACCTTTTATAATGCTCTTAAGTACATGTCGATGCATACTGTATGCATTAGTGAGTGTGGTGGTGCTTATGGGGTATGGTCTCTTGTTCCTTGTTTCAAATGCAAGACATTGATTGCATGAGATTAAGTTTGTAAATGGCAGCCTGTGTCCTTTTGTAGTGTGCACATATACTATTTGATAACTGTGACTAAATTCAGTATATATACGTCTGCCATACGTTGCCACCCCTCAAAAATTCCTGCCCCCTTCTCAACACCCCATCAATATTTTTCTAGATCCACCCCTGGTCTTAATGCATCCAGTGGACATAGCCACCTGTCAAGTGACTGGTCTTTGTGTGAATCTCCACAAAACTGGAAAATTTACTGAATGTATAAGCAGTAGGATATTTTAGAAAGGAACATTTAAAAGATGAAGAATTAGAGAGAATCAATAAGTTATGAATAATTTATTGTTATTGTGCGAATAATATATGTTTATGTAATCATTAAAAAAATAACTTAATTTAATTTAATTGAAATTACAAGTAATTTGGTATCTGATTATGTAATCCAGATTACATTTGATCAGTTACTATTAGTTTTGCATGTTGATTGCATAAAATCACAATAAAATGTTATAAAACTATGTCATAATTGATTTGTGTGTAAACAGCAGCCCCTGTTTTGAGAAAAAACTTGGTTGCAAGAAAAAATGGTTGCTTTTTACAGTTTATTGCTAAAATTACAAAAGCATGATATTAATCTGTTTTAGACTCTGTTTTAGGTTGTCTAAAACAGCAAACCCCACACAAAATGAATTTTAAAAAGTAGCTAATTTAATAATTCAATATGTTGTATAGTTTACATACTATGGCTATTCTTCAAAAAGAAAGTCTTTTATTTTGAAGAGTTTAGGTCAGATTTATTTGTACCCTTCTTCTTCTTATTCTAATGTTTATTGACGGCTGGCAGACCATCTTATTAGTGCATTATTTGTACCCTATTCATAGCAAGTGCCAGGTGTCAAAAATTCCCCGAAAACATTCATAGGAGAATGCAGAAGAAGAGCTTGACTTGGTACAAAGACCCAGTAACTGGACAAACAGTTGGACAATCTATATCCATCTTTCTAAGTATAAATATGCACATAAATGCATAATATGCACACAAATATATATATATATATATACATACTGCAAATGTGGACTTCCAGAAACTGTAGAGCATTTAATAATCAATTGTATGGCACATGAAAGGGAAAGAATTCAATTAAAAACTATTTAATTTCTGTTGAACTTTGCAAAATATACGTAACAGTTCTAACAAAGGATATGAAGCTCTTGGTTTTGTCTTGTTTTTTGTTTAGTTTTTTTTTTTTTTGAAAGCAACAACGTTAGAAATATAGAGAGGTATGGTAGGTGGTCATAAATATATTTTTTCTTTTTCTATTCCTTTTTCTTTTACGGTCTCTTATGATGTCACTGTCTTGCACTCCATCCCAGTAGGTGGCGGACTATGCATCGAAGCTGGTTTGCCATCCGCCGCTAAACGTCAGAGAAGAAGAGCTGGACGCGGACGCGCATCGAGCGGAAGTGGTTTTTTTCTCGTTCCTCGTGTTGCTCCTCCTTTCCGCCTGCTCGAGTGCGCCATTCACACACACGCTGCGAAGGTAACGATGAAAAACACGTATTAAAACGTTTATATCCCTTCCACCCTCATGAAAGTGCACACATCTGATTGTTAACATACTTATATTGACGTTTTGGCCCATATATGTCATATATGGCTTGTCAAAATGATGAATTTATACGCTGTCCGCGAGTCTACGGGTTCTTTAGAAGCGAGCATGAGTGAATCCTCACCTCGGTTCTGTGAAACTTTTGTTTTTATTCCTCAAATAACGGAAGAATTGATAGAATCGCTGTTTTTAATGTGTTTGGAGTGTATTTGGGATGTAAATAGTTTGTTGTCGTTTAATGTTTTCAACATGAGGACAGGTCGCGGTAATCCTTTTTTATTATTTGGCAATATCGTATTCATTATGCATTTTATTACGTTACTGATTAAAGCAAAATATTGCTTTTTCAATGACTGAAGTGTTTTCATATGAAAAATAATTTAGAAAGTCTTGTTTTTATTTAATATCAGAATTGGTACCCCTATTTGTTTAGTTATTTTGGCCATACATCTGCAAGATTTGTTGTTTTTTTAGACACCCTTGTGTAACATAAACTGATATTCTTCTCATTTGGTTTTGAAGATGGCTGAAGATTGGGAGGCAGTACCAGCTGTAGCTGAAACACCAGAGATCAAACTCTTTGGCAAGTGGAGCACAGATGATGTGCAGATCAACGACATCTCCCTGCAGGTGAGTTCCACATATTCATTTACAGCTTTTCTCAAAATTGCCTTTTATTTGCCCATTAGCCCTTATATATGAAAGTAAATTCTTTCCTCCCCAAATAGAAGTTTAATTTATGCAAAATATAGAAACATGCAAGAAAGTTTGCATATGTTTTTTTTAAATTCATATGATAAATTTTAGGTGTATAGAATATAATAAAATATTCTTTATTTTTTTTCCATCTCTATATATATATTCATGTGCCTTTTATAAATATAATAGTTATATTTATTTATTGCGGTGAACTAAAAGAAATCAAGAGATGTGCATTAACATTCATCAAAAGTCTGTTATATCATATTTGATACGTTTAATGTTTAAGTTCTGTAATCAAATGTCAGTTCTGAAAATGTTCATATTCAAATATTAATAGGAAAGTTGAGTTTGCTTAAAATCAATGAAGATTTCATGCCAAGTCTTTGTAGGAGCTGTTTTTAGAATTATATTAAAAGATCTTTTGCTGACTATAATTGGATAAACTATTAATCAGACAGCAGATGGCTTGAAGTAGATTTTTCAGTAACATTTTTGATCATATTTGGAGGCTTTAGAAATTCATGTATCTGGTACAATACAACAACACGTGTCTCTCTTTCCTCAGGATTACATTGCCGTGAAGGAGAAATATGCCAAATACCTCCCTCATTCCAGCGGCAGATACGCAGCCAAGCGTTTCCGTAAGGCTCAGTGTCCCATTGTGGAGCGCGTCACTAACTCCATGATGATGCACGGACGCAACAACGGCAAGAAACTGCTGACCGTCCGCATCGTCAAACACGCCTTTGAGATCATCCATCTGCTCACCGGCGAGGTGAGGCCACAGTTCTCCACAGATTTGGCTTAAATGTATAGTAGAATGTGAAAGTATAACTATAACAATTTATCAAGCTACTTCTAAGATGTCTTTCTAAATCGTAGACGATGTCTATTTTTTTCCCCAGAATCCTCTGCAGATCCTAGTGAACGCCATCATCAACAGCGGCCCTCGTGAGGACTCCACTCGTATCGGACGTGCTGGAACCGTGAGGAGACAGGCTGTTGATGTGTCACCTCTGCGCAGGGTCAACCAGGTCTGCTAAAACAAAGCCCAGATAGATATTTGTTTATTGGCTAACCTTTTATTTTTAGGGGTAAAGAATGCAAATAAGTTCACAGTGAGACCAGAAACATGGCATTAAGAAAGTCCATGTTATAGTCTTTAATGGACTTGTCTTATATTAGGATGCTTGTTGTATCTCAGGTGAAGATATGGTCTTATGTGAAAGTGGTCACTTACTGTGTGTGTTGATTGTAGGCCATCTGGCTGCTTTGCACTGGAGCAAGAGAAGCTGCTTTCAGGAACATCAAGACTATTGCTGAGTGTCTTGCTGATGAGCTCATCAATGCCGCCAAGGTGAGAGAAACCATCTGATTGGAGAGTTTTACTTGTACTATGTCTTCAGCACTTTCAGGCCTTCTATAGTAAATAGTATTTTATGAATTTTTGTAGTTGATTTGCTATTTCAAAGTTTTTTTTCTTTCTTTTGCAGGGTTCCTCCAACTCTTATGCCATCAAGAAGAAGGATGAGCTGGAGAGAGTGGCCAAGTCTAACCGTTAATCTCCATTTTGTTGCAATTTTGACTACAATAAAGGAAGAGTGAAAACTATTCTTGCCCTGTATTAATTTTCTTTTAATGATTCATTGCTGCTATAACCACTGTGTTTTGCATTGATGGGTAAAAGGTATAAGGGTAAATTGTGGCATTTCTACAAATGAGATAAGACAAAAAATGTTTTAACAAAGTAATCTATATCTAGTCAATACTCAATTTGTTATGCAGGCTATTTCAGCAGTTGTGTGGTCAAAAATGACATCTGTTTCCTATTTTAAGGGTATTTCTGTGCACTGTTCAGAGAACCATTTGTGCCTTGTTTTGCATTTAAGCTGCCTTGAGGAATCAGTAAAAAATTTTTATTTTTTATTTTTTTTGCAACGTTTAACATCTAATTCAATTTGTGCTGCTGGTCGGTAAGCCAGCTTTTTTTTTTCAGGGTGCAGAAAGCATTTTTAATGTTTTAAGGGGAGGGTTATAGGAAAATTATATAATGGATAATATACTTTTATATCTGATTTGAGGGTCAGATCAGTGATAAAAAAATGATCAGTTAATGTACAAACTGTACCGTTCTGAACTGTAAATGAATTGTGCTGATTAATTGCTGATTAAGAAAATCTAAACATGTTTCAAACTTTTAAATGCGTTCGCTCAGTCTGTAACAGATGAGTGTAAATTTAATTTCAGGCATCGAGAACTTCAAATATCATCATCATACTCGAAGAGCATTATCTTTAAACATTTATTCAAACCTTAGTTCACTGTGCCTTACTAAAATGAGCCTGAAAGCTTTGTGAAGATAATATATTGCCAGAACTGATGATTATGCAACTGCGGATACAAGTGATTATTAATGAAAATACAGGAGAGTGTGTTTTTAAAATCTGACAAGACGCTTTCCTCAAAATCAAGAATTGTCTAAATATACAGTGTTTTTACACAGTGAAATATATCTGAAGACAGTATTTTACAAGAACCAGAAAGAATAGCTGTGAGTATAAATGAAGATGAAGAGGATAATGGAAACCGTGAGGTAAATTAATAACTTATGCTTATTACTGTTTTACATCTAAAGTCCCTATTGCGTTACTAACACAATAATGTTGCCATTGTGTTTAATTGTAGATTGTTCTGAGTGTATTTGTTCAATAAGGACAAATTGGAATAAGCGACTATGACAGTCATGAATCTCTGGTTTTTTATGCCGGACACGATGGACAACAGCGCCCTCCACCTGCTGGACAGAGGTACTGTACCTCAAATCTCTCTCAGACTGCATAGATCAGTCGCTGTAGTTCTTTTCCATCATCTCTTAATTCTCTTTTTTTAATATCTCTGACACTACTTACCATCTGAGCTTTTGGATTGAACTGTATTTCGCCCGCTGCATTTTGTTCATATATTTTCTTGCATGCACAGTTTCTGTTGGTTGCATAATATCAAATCTAGTCGAAGAGAACAGTAATGCATTGGGCTGAAGAATGCATTTTCTATTTGTTTGATGGCCATTGTGTTTACAGTATAATCCATTTTCTGTTTTAGTCCAAATGTCATAATAACAAGTGCCAATATAAATAATAATAATATGTGCAAGTATAATAAAGTGCAGTTTACGGTAAAACTATATCCTTGTTCAGACGGTTCAAACAGTTTTCATTTTAATTATATGCATTTTTTTTTTATGCAGTTTTTGTTTTATTCACTTCTTTACAGAGAAAAGAAGGATGGTGGGTCTCCAAGATTTCCTGACGGATGTGGCTCATGCTGAACTGGAAAACCTGGACCCTCGTTTCTCCACCTGAGCATCATCTACATGCCTCTGGCCAGGAGGTGATTAATGCTGCTCTCCGTTTATTAAAGTCTGATGTGTTAACTAATTGTTGACACAGAGCTATTAACATAAAGGTTGCAGGTTCAAATCCTTGTTGGAGTGACCCAATAAATGAAGTGTCAGTGAGGTGGCCATTGTGCCCCTGAGCGGGTCACTTGTGACCCCAGCTTGCTCCCTGCAGGACGACTGTTCCTGTAATTAGTGCACTGCAGCAAGATAATAGCAAGCAGCTGTAACGACTGTACAGTAACAACTGTGACATCAGGGTTAACAGAAGCAGCAAACAGAGCCGTTTCATTTAATAAAGGAAGAGCTTGCAGTTAGTCACAGAATTTCAGTTTATTGTGAAATTTCTGTGTCACCAAACAGAACTCCAAAAATAATGATTGTTTCCAGATTACCCAAATACTCCTAAAATCCTCTCACTCCATTGATTATGCAAACAGGAAGTACAGGAAGTTCCCTAAAGGGCAGAATCAGCCTATTAAAGGTTTACATATGTGATCTCTGCATGTTCAACTTTGACAAAATGGTTTAATTTTTAAAATTGGAAAAATGGCACATTTCACCAGATCCTACTGAAATGAACAAAATGAATAGGTCTGAGAGAGAGTTATTGATAATGAGCAGCATAAGGTAGGTACTGCGAGCCAAATTTTGTAGTAGTACATACAGTACAATCAAATATCTGAAAAAAGTTAATGGATACTGCTTACATTTAACTGATATACATGATTACGTCATGATATTTCATTCTGTGTTGGATGATAGATTGGATTTTTACTGTCAGTGCCAAGATTACCCAACATGCTGGATAAACAGAGCTTTGAGACTGAGGGTCTTGATTTAATCGTGAATATGACAATACTTTTAACACAATATTTTCAAGGTAACACCATTAATAATTTAATTTAAAATAATGTCCTCAAATATTCGTGATAGGGTTTGTTTTAAACTGGAATCCGCTTATTGCACAGACTTTATCTCGTAGATAGTTTTATATGTCCTTTTGTATTTTTGATTCTTTTTAAACTTGTTTAAGATTATAGTTTGAAAATCTTACCTTTATTGCATATGGATCAAAGTGCTTCCTTTCAACAGAAAAGCAAGGTCATGGTACTGTAACTAATATTAATCACAGAAATTCAATGTGCACATGTGGAGTACATATTTCAGGTCTCTTTATCTTAGACTCATTAATGTTTGAGGGGTTGATAAGAGCTGATTTTTGCAATTAATTTATGGATTATTTCAGTTCCTATCAAAGGACCAACTGCTTTACCGTAGCACTCGAACCAAAGAGCTGGACAGCATGCTGGGAGACCTGCAATGTGACACCATAAGTCCTTTCTTTCTTTCTTTCTTACTTTCTTTCTTTCTTTCTTTTGAATAATGAACTGATTGCACAGAACCCTTATTGTGTCTTTTAAAACTGTTTGTGATCATGTTATTTTTTTTCAGATCTGGAGATGGCGGTAATGAGGAAGCTTCAGTCCTCATTGCTTCAGCTGAGCGACTGTTTGTATGAGGTCATGTCTCTGTGTGCAGAGATGGACTGTCTCATTGCTTTAGCTCAGGCTTCTCTGGATCACGGCTGCTGCTGTCCAACCCTGACACTGGCCCTGATTGAGTCACAGTACAAATCATCTCTTCTAATGAGATGAATTTTCTGATTTCTCTATTCTTCTGTTTATATGTTCATCATTCTTTGTCTTTCAGACATCCGTTGCTGGAGCTGTGTACTCCAGTATTTGTGTCAAACACCTACATCAGATCCGAAACTGAGGGCAAAGTGAAAGTTATAACAGCAATAAATATCACAGATTTTACAATCACGTAGCACTGTACATAAGCTTATTTCTAAATAAATAATAAAACATTTCATAGCAATAATAAAAAAGACACTATAAATATAGCAAGACAATGCACTTATATTACTATGAATGGGAGAAAGTGCAATATGCAGTATAGTGGAATAAATCCCTTCATTAGAAGTTGCAGTTCCCAGTCAGTGTCCTGAGATGCATGCTTTGGACTACACATGCACATCTTACATGAAATAAGATTTAAAGAAAAGAAACATCATTCATGGGTCAGTACATGTCAGATTTTTATTGCTGAATTGAAATGCTATTCAAATGTGAGTTTGGCAAGCAGTTTTTGAGATTTTGGTATTTTCCTGTTCATGTTGATAGAAATTAGACTTGTGTGCCAGAAAAAGATTCACGGAGGCATTACAGATATGTACAATGAGTGAACTGACTTTACTTGAAATGGACTTTACTTAAAATGAACTAAAGACAAGGTTCCATGACACTTGTTTGGTAATAATCCTAAATTTCATCGCTTTAACTGGTTACTGGTGGCTTTACTGGTGCAACAGAAACATGCTATGACCAGATAATAATATTTTCATCAACCATTTTCCGTCACTGTGATTTCAAGATCAATAAACCAATTTATGCAGTTTAGGTTTATGTTTGGCAGACTCTAGAGACAGCTATAGAGGGAGAAGAGTTGGTGTTTTTGTACCAAGTAAAAAACGGTATCTTCCAGTCGAGTTGTGCAGCTGGCTGGCATTCCTGATGACATGGTCAAGAGAGGAGTGGAGGTATGAGACAGTCATTTTATATATTGAATTAATTGATTTATATTGTTTTCTACAGAATGCCACAAAATATTTTTCTTTAGATTGATTTAAAACCAGTTTTGTTGTTGACTTGTTGTGCGATTCAGTTGAGTTCAGATTCCAGTTTGTAATAGTCCTTTGTTCATGATTTGAACACACTAGTTATGCTTCATGTTTGTTTGTTGTTGCAGCGAGTAAAGATATTTCAATAGAAAGGCATGTTGTCCGGTGCTGGGATGCGTCTCATTAATTTACTGTAAACAGGATTTGTATTTCATCACCTGTAGTTCACAGGAGCACCACCACCGAATGGTAGTGCAGAAAACACAGCAATTATTAACTCTCTAGAGGGCTGACTTGATTTCAGAGGAGCGTTAATGAGTTTCCTCAAGTAATCAGTTGTCAACAGCATTAGAAAGAAACAACAACTTGCTACGAGTTTATCAAATCAATTAAGTTCTCGTGCCATCTGTCGCAAGAGAACCAAAAAAGATCTGCTCCTGTAGGATTAGCTTCTGTGTGGGAAACCGAGCAGATCGAGAACGCCCACCACAAGAACCTGAAATAACATCCACGGCATTTATTACAGAATCAAAAACACTCCGTAGAGTGAACCAGAGGTTTGTCAAAGGTTATTATCTATTTACTATTGTAGTATTTATTAATGTTTTTTATTATTTTGAATTTCATTTATATTTATACTTTTCTTTTAAATGTAGCTTTCAGTAATTTTGCTATCTGCTTTTGTAATTTGTATTATTCTTTTTTAAATATTTGAACATAAAGCTTTAATAGAGTCCATCCAATGTGAGCCAAAATTCATTTTTAAATTGCTTGAAATTATTTTTGGTTACAACAGACTTGAGAAGTGGGAATTTAACCAATCTAACAAGTGCAAATGCCAGATTTGGCTACAAAAGGAGTGTAAGAGAGTCTACAGTGTGTTTGTGACGTACAGTCCTGGATAATTTGCACAAATGAATTCAAGCCATCTGTAAGAGCCATTATGGGCTATTGTAATTCTGTGTTTTACCACTGGGTGGAGTAAGGGCCTAAATAGGTAGGTAAAGAGTAAGACTGGGCAGGTGTGTAATTAGAGGGAAGCACAACATTGTTTGACCATGTCTGGATGTGATTATGTGGCAGCATTCGATGTTATCATAAGTGCATTGTGCAGCAAAACTGTGAGTTAAAATGACCAGTACAAGCTGTGATGAATAAATCTGAGAAAGCTGACTTTGGATCTCACGCGTCAGAAACTACCCTACAACACCTCAAGTGACAAAATGATTGGTATTTATGACACTATACCATCTATTCAGCTTTCTGAGTGCTATTGAGATGATCTATGTGCTGAGCTTACTGAAATGCATCTACATCCTCAAGTAACAGTTGTTAATCTGTAATGAATGAATATATGTCTGCTTGTGTCATTAACTGTGTTGAAGAAACACATGTTTGCAATGGTTGTGCTCGGACAGAGGCTTCACTGTAGCTGCAATAATTGCTGTTATATTGCGATAATGACAAAGCATGTGAATCGGCTATGTCAGAAAAACTGACATCATTAATTTAAATGGCTAAACAAATCTGTGACATTTTAAACAAGAGCAGATTGGGCTCTCTTAGATACTTCATATTGATTGAAAACAATACCAAAAACAAAATCTATAATAGATAACAGTTTATTTGTGTTTATAGTGTAAAAATTGAGAAACACTCATCAATGCAGTTGATATACAGTTCTTATTAGCAGGGCCTTGCACAGACCTTTTGAGGGGCATGTGCTGAAACTGAAAAAGGGCACACCCCTCCCTTTATTTGCAGCAATTGGCTTTCTTCTCTTGTTTCGTCTGGAGGTAATTCCCCCGCACCGGTCTCCATCACATTCCCTTGATCTACACTAGCAGTTCCATACTGGCTTTCTTCTCTTGCATCTCCTTCTGCTAACTCTCCTGCAGAGGCTCCTGTATCTTGTTCACCAGCAAATTCTTGTACATCATCTATCGCTTCTCTCTCTACATCTGAATTACTGAATCCGCCACTCACACGCGCGTATACAGCACTAAATCAATAATCTGTGCTAATTATTATACATTTAATTCATTGTCAGCTTCGGGTACTTCATTTATTATTGTTCAATTAAATGTTTGAAACAGAAAAGGGTTGTATTTCAGTGTCTCTGCAGGGGATTATAGATCAACAGCGCCACCTGCTGTCGACACAGGCTCCGAAGTCCCGATCTGAATCAACCGAGTCGCGAACAGGCTCCGAAGTGAAGATCGTCATTGGCGCCGATACAGGATGGCTGCCTCCGTGACATGCTCTGCAGTTGTTTTTGTGTTTTTGTTAGTTTGTCCTGTCTTTAGTTATATTCCTGCAATCAGTTTCACCAGGGACGAATTGCTGGACATTCGGCAACACGCATCTCCCGATATATCACCGGTTTTCGACTATTTTGATGTTTTGCTGGACATTCTTGTCGGCGGAGCGGCTGCGCTGATCACACGCTTCAAGAGGACGTGCAGACGGGGAAAAAGAGCTGGATTTCGAACGCCATTGCCTAGCATCCATCTGGCAAATCGGACTAACTGCTTCTGCTCTCTCGGACAAATAAGTGTTTCACGGAAACTTGGCTGAATGACGCCATCCCGGACAGCGCGCTCCATCTGCCGGACTTTCAGCTATTCAGAGCGGACCGCGAAGCAGAATCAACGGGGAAATTGCGCGGTGGCGGGACATGCTTTTACATCAATGAATGGTGGTGTACAGATGTAACTGTGTTAAAGAAGATGTGCTGTCCTGATCTAGAAATGCAGTTTGTCAACTGCAAGCCGTTCTATTCGCCGCGGGAGTTTCACTCGTTCATTCAGGTGAGTGTTTACATTCCTCCGCAAGCGCACGTGAGCTCAGCTTTACAGAAACTCGCTGAGCTTCTTTTGTCGTTTGAAGTTTCTGTTTATCTGTGAATCCTGAAAAAAAATGTCATGTAACCTTTTCCACAAAAATATTGTTCAGCTGTTTTCAATATTGATAATAATCAGAAATGTTTCTTGAGCAGCAAATCATAAAATTATACTGATTTCTGAAGATCATGTGACACTGAAGACTGGAGGAATGAGGCTGAAATCAGAAATAAATCAGATTCTAACATATATTCACATAGAAATCATCTATTTTATATTCTAATATACTATTTCACAATATTGCTGATTTCACTGTATTTTTGATTAAATAAATGCAGCCTTGGTGAACAGTTTCTGACTTTATCTAATGATCTAACCGACCCCAGATTTTTGAGCAGTAGTGTATGAATTAAGCTTGTTTAATTATTAAATTACTATGTAGTTGTTAAATTTCAATCACGTTGTATTTTAACAAAAAATATAATGTTTCAAATATTTTACAAATTTTTCTTTACATCCTAAGAGTTCTATACTTTTTTGAAAAAAAGTATACATTTTACTGACCACAAACTTTTGAACTATAGTGTTTATTGTTAGAAAAGTTCTATTTTAAATAAATGCTCTTCTTTTTAACTTTTCATTCATCAAAGAATCCTGAAAGAAGTATCACAGTTTCGGCAGCACAACTAATAATAATAAAAACTAATAATAAATCATCATATTAGAATGATTTCTGAAGATCATGTGATTCAAGATTTTTATTGGTCACATACAAAATTATATATAGCATACATAACCAGCAGTGAAATGGGAGTCAGGTCCACTCCATGGACAGTGCAATTATTAAAGAAAACAACACAGATGAAAAATACATAAATATGTAAGAATGAAATAAAAGTAAACAATACAAATATAAGAATAAAATATAAAAAAGATGTATATTGTAGAATTAAATATAGAACGCAAAATAATGTGCATGAATGTAAACTGTATTCTTAAATATTAAGATGTACAAGGATGTACAATTTGCATATATGCATTTGATCTGAATCAACCGAGTCGCAAACATGCTCCGAAGTGCCGATCTGAATCAACCGAGTCGCGAACATGCTCCGAAGTGCCGATCTGAATCAACCGAGTCGCGAACATGCTCCGAAGTGCCGATCTGAATCAACTGAGTCGCGAACAGGCTCCGAAGTGCCGATCTGAATCAACGGAGTCGCGAACAGGCTCCGAAGTGCCGATCTGAATCAACGGAGTCGCGAACATGCTCCGAAGTGCCGATCTGAATCAACCGAGTCGCGAACAGGCTCCGAAGTGCCGATCTGAATCAACCGAGTCCCGAACAGGCTCCGAAGTGCCGATCTGAATCAACCGAGTCGCGAACAGGCTCCGAAGTGCCGATCTGAATCAACCGAGTCCCGAACAGGCTCCGAAGTGCCGATCTGAATCAACGGAGTCGCGAACAGGCTCCGAAGTGCCGATCTGAATCAACGGAGTCGCGAACAGGCTCCGAAGTGCCGATCTGAATCAACGGGCGAACAGGCTCCGAAGTGCCGATCTGAAAACTTCGACCAAAGAATGTAAAAAATAAATGCATTTTAATATTAACAGCCTAACTTTTAACGAGCAATGCACCATAAGATCACCTTTAAACTATAAAAAACACTATATTTCAGCCTTTATTAATAACCTATATGTAAGGAAACATTGAATACTTGCCAAATTCATTAAACACGTTATTAAAACATAAATAGTTTTTAAACACTGACAGGAACTTTCAGGTTGCGTTTATAAAACAATTCTATGAAAGACTCAGATCACGTATCTAAAAATAAATCGCTATAGTAAAAGAGAAATAATAAGAGGAGTGAAGTTTCCTACCGTTCTGCTGTGTCCTCACGCCCGTCTGACGCTCCGCGGCGCGTCTCCGCCCCTCACACGCGCGTTTACAGCGCTAAATTAATCATCTGTGCTAATTATTATACATTTACTTCATTGTCAGCTTCAGCTTCATTTATTATTGTTCAATTAGTTAATAATATTTTAAACTATTTTCAATCTGGTTTTAGAACTGGTCACAGTACCATTACTGCTGCTATGGTGGTGATAAATGATCTTATTTGTGCCTTGGACAGAAAACAACATTGCGCTGCTTTATTTGTAGATCTTTCCAAGGCGTTGGATTCTGTAGATCATGAATTGTTTCTGAATAAACTTAGGGATGTGGGTTTCTGTCCTAATGCTGTTAAATGGTTTAGAAACTATTTTGTAGATCGAACTCAGTGTGTCCATGCAGAGGGCCAAAAATCTGAGTTTCTTGGGATATCTAAAGGGGTCCCCCAGGGGTCTATTTTGGGACCTATTCTTTTCTCTATTCTTATAAATGATTTAGGTAAGGACGTTCAAGCAAAAGTACACTTTTATTATGATGACTCTGTCATTTATACATATGCTCCTTCCATAACACAGGCTGTGGAAGAGCTTCAGACTGCATTTAAGTCATTACAAACTGCTCTGCTGAATTTAAAATTGGTTTTAAATCCTCAGAAAACGAAGTTCATGGTCTTTTCAAAAACCCCCCTACAGTTTCTTGATGATCTTAGCATTTTTACATCTGATGGTAAATCCATTGAAAGGGTACCCACGTACAATTACTTGGGTATATGGATAGACGACAAACTTTTATTTAATGTACATATTGCTATCTAGTTAAGAAGCTTTAAATAAAGATTGGCTTTTATTTTAGAAATAAATCTAGCTTTACTTTTAATGCAAAAAAAACTTGTGGAAGCTACTTTTCTATCTGTGATTGATTATGGTGACAAATTATGTATGCACGCAGCTTCCTCCATCTTACAGAGCCTTGATTCAGTGTATCATGCGTCTCTGTGCTTTATTACAAATGCAAAGTCCCTGACTCACCATTGCATTCTTTATGATCTGGTGGGTTGGACAGCACTGACCACCCACAGAAAACAGCATTGGTATATTTTTATATATAAAGCCATGCTAGGTAAACTTCCAGCTTACCTCTGTACCCTTCTCTGTCTCAATTCTGCTAGTTATCAGCTACGCTCCTCCAAGTGGTTGCTTTTTAATGTACCTAGGGTTTGGACAGATTTGGGGAAAACTGCATTTTCATACTATGCACCATGGGCATGGAATAATTTGCAAAAAGATCTTAAACAAGAAACGTGTATATCAATTAATGCATTTAAGACCATCATAAAAAATGTGATGGAGACATGTAGCTAGTTGTTTTTCTTGAGAGGTCTTTGTATTTTAATGATTTTTGAATGATTGGATGTGTGTATGTTTTTAGCTATGTTGTGTTATGTATGGCTGCTACCTTGTATGCAGCATTTTAATATGTTGTTTTTGCATGGCTGCCACCTTGGCCAGGTCTCTCTTGTAAAAGAGATTTTTGATCTCAATGAGACTTCCTGGTAAAATAAAGGTAGAAATAAAATAAAAATGCACTACGTCCACAGTGTTTTTGGCATATTGATGCACTGTTAAATGGTCTTTCAGGTCTTTTGTATGCTGACATTTAATTTTTAAATTTTTTTATTATAGTCAAAAGTATAATTTAATGTGACTGAATGACATACGTTATACCAGCAGAAGTATTAATGGAGTTAAGATCAGGTAGAAGTATAGCATGCTAAGATATTAATGTTTTTTTTTCTTCTGCAGTTATGAAGAATGCAAAACTTTAAGTAGGCTATATCTATTGCAATATATATTATAAAATGACAGACAGATTTTAGCAACATTTCCTCCTTAATGCAAAAAGAAACTGAAACGGTTATAAAAAAAAAAAAAAAAATTAGCTCTGCATCATCAGCTTTTACTGGGAAAAAAGAGGCTGCCTAAAATTGTGTCTTGTCCATCACATCTTGGCCCAAAAGTGCAGTTCATTTCATATTTGGATGACGTTATAAATGCTTCTTATATTTGTGTCAGATTTGCACACAGTAAGCCTCCCCCTTTTCATTAAAAGACATTTCAAAAAGGTACTTTTGTTGGCATTAATGGCCCATCACATGATGCACTGTTATCATCACATGAAGTTTTTCTGTTGTAATTTCAGGTGGATCCTTGTCAAGTCAGAGCTCTTCATTTTTACCACCTACTGTCAGCTTGTGAAGGGAGAAAATGACATTTGACATTTGCGGAGGCAGATGATGAAAGGGTCAGTCAGTCGCTCAGGATTTAGTGTCTTGCTGAAGAACACTTGAGTGCAGGGGGCTTGACAGAATAAGATAAAGTCAGCATTTAATGTTTTTTTTATGCTTCCTGCTTTCTTAATAGATTATTTTCTCACCAAAACACATTTTAATATAATGATCAGATTTATTTGCTGGCAAAAATGAAAGCTATGAGTTCATGAAAACAGCCGTATGTTGTTGACATAATTAGACAGTAATGCTAATTAACTTAATCCTATCCATAGTTGTGTTGTGCAGTTGCTTAAATTATTGCCCTGCGATGGGGCAAGCGACAGGAGAGTCTCTTTCAGTCAAATCTGGTCCTCACAGGGACAATCATGGTCTGCTTTGGCTTCAGTATCACTACAGATTTGAACTGCCACTTCATCCTTGGACCAATGTGATGTTCTTTTTAAGGTTTTGTGATGACACGGGGTTGTGAGTGATTGAAGTTGGTTGCTGCAACCCTTTTATATGTAAAAACCATCTCAAGCCATCCAGCCATGTCTCCTGTTGGTTTTCAATGGTGGTTTATGGCCATAGCTTGTGTTACTGCTCCATTTTCTGGCTGTTCTTGATGAGCAACTTTTCGTTTTAAATTCTTTCATGGGACCATATACAGGGAGTTATTCTGTAGTGTTGACGGCAGATTGGCTTCTTGGCTCCCTCTAGTGGTAAGTCTTTCAATTTTTTTACATGATGTGCATTACTTTAGATTTTTGCCAATTTCACTGTTTTACATTTCTTCATTTGAATGTGATATTCTGTGACAAACACATGTCATTTTGAACAGAAATGCCGCTTTGGATCTGGAATGTTGTGCATGTGGAGAGAGAAAGTGAAGAAGGATGATCTTATCTTCATTGTGAATCATAATGAATCAGCAACAGTGAAATTAAATGGTGGGTTCCTCCTGCATCCTCTCTATCTGTTTCACTCTCACTCATCCTTTCTCTGAGTCAGTTTGCTGTTTGTTTAAAAATACAGTCTAAAATGTGTACATTTCCTTGTTACCTTTAAAAGCTAATATATGATATATATGATTTCCATTACAGTTAAGCACAATTCTGTTACTTTTATTACTGTAATGAGATGCATCCAATCTCATTCACATTACAGTAAAGCAAAACACAGACAGTAATATTCTATCGAAATGAGAGATGTCATGACAGTATTTGTTCTGTCTTTATTTGTGCTGAAATACACAGTAAATATTTTCTGTATGAGAAGCAATGAAAATCTCTATTTAAATACTCAAGTTAAACAGTTACAATTTATGAGAATGCATGCTTAATTGTCATCAAAACAGTGTTTTAAAGTAATTATGTTTTTGCTAGAGTCTGAATTTGTTTCCATTCACATATCAACCTTGCAAATTATAACAATTTTCTCTTCATTGGAAAGATGCAAATATTCATTAGATAGAGTACATCCATATTCATTCCTTGTCTTTTGCTTTTACATTTCTCTTTCCAGCTTCTCTCTGCTTTTTCTCGGTTTAGCACATTCCCCTTGCAGTTGTCTTCTAATCGATAAGGTTTTTCTGCCTTGTATGTGCCTCTGTATGTGTGAGAGAGGGAGAGAAAGAGCGAGTGTACATGTATGTATTGATATTTCAGGTAAATTGCATCGCTCTATTACAACCCACTGAATTTCCCAAGACAGCTTGATGCTCATTGAAGACTGTAATACATGTTCTAATTACATGAATGCAGGAGACTGAGCCTTGACACATCACGTCTTATAGACAGACAAAAGACGAGACAATGCAAAGTTATTTCTTCTAATCGTGGTATTTAAAACACAGACAGTGCTCTGTCGGCATGTTTGCCTGTCACTATAATGTAGTCACTATCATTTTGATGCTGTGATAAGATCTTTCCCAGACTGACTGTGCACTATATGTAACATGCATTAGAAAACAGATTGTTTGCATGAGCTATTCAGAGCTATTGTGCCGTGACTGCACAATTGAATTTTACATGAATGCACAAAGTATCTACATTGCTTGGCAACCATAAACAGCCTACAGTTAGACTGTATTACTGTATTAATTGGTAGAAGATTCGATGTACTTGAAGCCTTGACATTGGTATTTGTACTTGACATTGAAGAGTAGACATTGGTGGCTTATTTAAAATCTTTCTTTGTCTTTGCAGAGGCACTGAAGATCTCGCAGACTATAACGGGTGCATGACAGAGTGGACATGAGACAGAGAATGGAGTATGCAGCCCATTTTGGGTTCGGTTAATGAGAGGTAGGTGGTCTTTCAGAGAGGAGGAGGTGCCATCAATGCCTTTAGCATTTGGCAAAAAATACTCTCATGTTTATTCATGTGGGTTTCTTGCGGAGCCCGGAGGAATAGGTGTATTGCGCCATAATGAAACCAAGCTACAGGCACGCACGATATGCTCGAGTACAACCTTAATTGCATTTGGCTTCCACTAATTTATCATTTCTAGATGAGCTTTTAGTTTTTTTTTGTCCCTGTATAATCATTCTCAAATTGGCTTTTGAGATTTTTTTTAATTGTCTGATGTCTGGATCAATCAAAATGAGTCTTTTTTGCGGTTAAATTATTGCATTGTTTCATGGCAACAAGCTACAAACATGGTACTCGCTATTCATAGCCATGATGTGAGTCAGGTTGACATCCAGAGGTAATGTAAACATTGATTCATGAGGTGAGATTTGAAATTCAGATTTTTAGACGATGAGACACAGGGCTGTAAATATACATTGGAAGAACCACCTCTGCATGTGTGCGACGTCTGTATAGAGTCTGTGATAATAGGATTCATGTAGATGATGGGGTTTGGATGAGCTTTGCGCTGTGGGGGTTGCTCCTCTTTGGATGAATCTGATGTCTTTGGCATCGTCTTGGAATCTCTTTGGTGCAGTGGGACAGCGGGACAGCTGTTACCAATGACCAGAGGAAAAACATTGATTCCTTTCCTTTCTGTCGGGCTTTTGTCTGAGAAGGAATGGGAGGTTGCCAAAATCACTTTTAATTGGCTGAAGGTGCATATAAAGATTTCTTTGTCTAGATTAGGACAATACTCAGTGTAATCATCACTGATAATTACCCCAAATTGATATCTGGCTTATATATGTTATTGTATGTTTGTCATTAAAAAATAAATATAAATTGTTCATTTTTATAATATAAATGTGTGTGTGTGTGTGTGTATGTGTGTAGTACAGTATACAGCTCCTGTGTCCCAGTATTTAATCCCTACATATTGTTCCTATGTCAATAATTAATCACTAGTGGAAATACTTTCATTTGGGGCTTTCCTTATTTAATTAAATTAAATTATTTTTGTCACTGCAAATAATATTACCAGCATAGCAATTGGAGTTGAATTGAAATGTGCATGTATAATATTACATTATTTAATATAAAGGCATATATTGGATTGATTAAATGCAGTTGTAAATTAACGTTCAGGGGGAGCATGTTCATCTGTTCCTGTCAATCACAATGCAATATAAACTGCAGCTTGTATCATTCATCTGTTACCCCTCCACCAACCAAAATCCACTTTTATTACTAATCATTTCTGTTGTATATTCAGTAATTATGTAGTCAGGGGGATTTGCAATGTGAATGAGCATTTGGTATAATACATACATGTTGTTTGCATATAGATGTAGTTTAGGTAAGAAAAAAAAGCAGATTATTAGTGGTGATGTTTTTTAATATATGTGTTTTATTTGTGTTTTTCCCAAATATACATTTTAATCCGTGGGAAAGGTGTCATGTTTAAGATCAGCAGCACTTTTCTCATCTTCTCAACAGAGTCAGGGATCCTGGTCTTTCATTAGCTAAAATCAAGACCTCACACTCAATGCATGAGCTCACGCCTCAGAGGACTACACTCTCTATTTGTGTCAGTCACTCTTCAGAAAGGACAATTGAAAGCAGAAGACTTTTTGTGCCACTGAGTTTCTGTAGGATTACCAATCACAAGCAAATCTCACAGTGACAAGTAGAAGCCAAACGTCATCTTCAAAGTGTCTGTCTTTGCTCCAATTAGCTCTCCGTCTTACTTTCCCAGCATCCACTGCATGTCCAAAAGGTTCCACTAACTGTTTTTTTTCTCTCTGAAAATAATTGGTACCAACAGAGATCATTTTAAATGTAGTTTTAAAGAAAAGAGACTCACAGAAGAACACTTGCAAATTTGAGGTCTGTCCCACAAGCTGTCATGTTACCAGTCACATTTTCCTTTTTAAGTTACAATTTTCAGTAAGTCTGCAAGAACAATTCATCTTGCTGGAATTATCAAGCCAGAACTGGTGGATGGCTACATTTGCATTCCTTCAAACAATTATTTCACTGTTGTTTTGCTCCTGAGACTCCTGCACCAGTGAGAAACCCACATTCATATCAATCAGCCACGGGTCTGTCACGGCGGTCTACGCAGCCAGTGTTGCATCATGGCATAAACTAATGAACTGACCATCTGGTTCGAGGAGGTTCTGGAACACCAGCAGTCATGAACTGGAAGAAAAGCTTGTTTCAACACATTTTAGTTTCAGTTAAGCCACCCAGATTATACTGAAACACTTTATGATCAGACAGCATGAAGAAACTATCTTGAAATACGTTACCAGATTGTCTCTGTCCATCTCCAGCTGGTGACCTTTAACACTTATTAAAATGCATAGTCAGTTGTGTACATTCGTTTCTTAAAAAGGCGTTTGGTTTCATGATGGAGTGCTCACTTCAGCATCAACTGCTGACAAAAAGGTCAGTGGAATCCAATGTTACAGCAAATTGTTAAAGAAATAAACAATTTACATCTAAAGCTTTTTGATTTGATTAAGAATTGAAGATAAAGCAACCACTTTTTACATGTCCAGATGACAGCTTCCATTTCCTAATTTGTAGAGTACAGATTACTAGTAATTAAAAACATGTATGTAAAGCTATTAATGCAGTGAATATTTCATGACTTACTTTCAGTTTAAGCCTGTAGCCTCTAGAGACTAGAGTCCTTGTGGAGTAATTGAATCATTTCTTTGCTCTACAATGTAAAAGCCATTTGAATCTCATCAGGATGTCACGTTTCTTTGAATTTACGGGCGGTTGTAATAATTTTGATTTTAATAGTGTTATGACTGGTCTTGTGTAATATTCTGATGAATGAAATTAAATAGACATCTTATATATGCTGAAAACAATGCATATGCAAAAAATTTACTGATACTTTATTTCTTTGTGAGGCGAAAGGAAACAAAGATGACTTCTTTGTAGAGAAATGCATTTGTCATGGATTCAAAAATGGATCTGAGCCACTGATTAATGATTAGCATTTGCACCTATGGATTACAGGACACTCATGCATAGCATTATGTGTAATTATTTGATTAGATTACAGTTAAATTTATCTGAAGTGATTGTTCTCCTTATACAATCTGCATCAAAGAAGCAAACATACTGTGACTTTTTAATGTAGCACAGAGCTGACGTGAATGTATTGCTGGAAACAATGTGTCACATGTAAAATTTTGATAAAAAACAATGCACATCCTGATTAACATGACGGGCAGACAGTGTGAAGACACAAAAGTAGCATACTTTGGTAGTTAAAGATGTGCACTGTTTGCATTGTGTATACATTTTTTCTAAGTTCATTGGTCCATCATTAATTATTCCTTATATAAAGGGAAGTAATGCAGCATTAAGGTATTTTTTTATGCAGACCATCTAATCTGAGCGAGATTATCTTCAAACAGGTTTTTCTGCAATAACACACGGCATTATATTGAACAATAATAAGTGAAATACCTGAAGCTGGCAATGAAGTAAATGTATAATAATTAGCACAGATGATTAATTTAGCGCTGTAAACGCGCGTGTGAGGGGCGGAGACGCGCCGTGGAGCGTCAGACGCCCGTGAGGGCCAAACACAGCAGAACGGTAGGAAACTTCACTCCTCTTATTATTTCTCTTTTACTATAGCGATTCATTTTTAGATACGTGATCTGAGTCTTTCATAGAATTGTTTTATAAACGCAACCTGAAAGTTCCTGTCAGTGTTTAAAAACTAATTATGATTTAATAACGTGTTTAATGAATTTGGGAAGTATGGTATTCAATGTTTCCTTACATAGAGGTTATTAATATAGGCTGAAATATGGTGTTTTTTTTATAGTTTAAAGGTGATCTTATGGTGCATTGCTCGTTAAAAGTTAGGCTGTTAATATTAAAATGCATTTATTTTTTAAATTCTTTGGTCGAAGTTTTCAGATCTGCACTTCGGATCCTGTTCGCGACTCGGTTGATTCAGATCGGCACTTCGGAGCATGTTCGGGACTCCGTTGATTCAGATCGGCACTTCGGAGCTTGTTCGGGACTCGGTTGATTCAGATCGGCACTTCGGAGCCTGATCGCGACTCGGTTGATTCAGATCGGCACTTCGGAGCCTGTTCGCGACTCGGTTGATTCAGATCGGCACTTCGGAGCCTGTTCGCGACTCGGTTGATTCAGATCGGCACTTCGGAGCATGTTCGCGACACCGTTGATTCAGATCGGCACTTCGGAGTCTGTTCGCGACTCGGTTGATTCAGATCGGCACTTCGGAGCCTGTTCGCGACTCGGTTGATTCAGATCGGCACTTCGGAGCCTGTTCGCGACTCGGTTGATTCAGATCGGCACTTCGGAGCCTGTTCGCGACTCGGTTGATTCAGATCGGCACTTCGGAGTCTGTTCGCGACTCCGTTGATTCAGATCGGCACTTCGGAGCCTGTTCGCGACTCGGTTGATTCAGATCGGCACTTCGGAGCCTGTTCGCGACTCGGTTGATTCAGATCGGCACTTCGGAGCCTGTTTGCGACTCCGTTGATTCAGATCGGCACTTCGGAGTCTGTTCGCGACTCGGTTGATTCAGATCGGCACTTCGGAGCATGTTCGCGACTCGGTTGATTCAGATCAAATGCATATATGCACATTGTACATCCTTGTACATCTTAATATTTAAGACTACAGTTTACATTCATGCACATTATTTTGCGTTCTATATTTAATTCTACAATATACATCTTTTTAAATATTTTATTCTTATATTTGTATTGTTTACTTTTATTTCATTCTTACATATTTATGTATATTTTCATCTGTGTTGTTTTCTTTAATAATTGCACTGTCCATGGAGTGGACCTGACTCACATTTCACTGCTGGTTATGTATGCTATATATAATTTTGTATGTGACGAATAAAAATCTTGAATCTTGAATCACATGATCTTCAGAAATCATTCTAATATGATGATTTATTATCAGAGTTGTGCTGCTGAAACTGTGATACTTTCAGGATTCTTTGATGAATGAAAAGTTAAAAAGAAGAGCATTTATTTAAAATAGAAGACTTTTCTAACAATAAACACTATAGTTCAAAAGTTTCTGGTCAGTAAAATGTATACTTTTTTTCTAAAAAATATAGAACTCTTTTAGAATGTAAAGAAAATTTGTAAAATATTTGAAACATTATATTTTTTGTTAAAATACAACGTGATTGAAATTTAACAACTACATAGTAATTTAATAATTAAACAAGCTTAATTCATACACTACTGCTCAAAAATCTGGGGTCGGTTAGATCATTAGATAAAGTCAGAAACTGTTCACCAAGTGTTAAAAGTATTGCGCCCTTATACATTAGATTACAGTATACAAAATTAGCTTTAGTTTCTATTTGGAGGTATACAGTTGTGTACGTGATGACGTTATATCATTACGTGATGTTCTCAGCTAAAAAGTAGAGGTGTGCGATACCGCTAGATTTGGTATCGATCCGATACCAAGTAAATACAGGGCCAGTATCGCCGATACCGATACCAATACCGATACTTTTTAATAATTAATCAACCTAATTAAGGTGCGTCTTCAACCTAAATCTAAATGAATTTTCATGACTTTTAATTTGTTTTTGTGATTTGCATTTTGGGTTATTAATCAGTACTACAAAAGCTTTTGTTCAGAAACAACTTTTGGTTACTTCTGATTTATTTAAATAAACAAAGTTACAAAATGATTACTTCACAAATATAAAAAATGTAAAAACAAATTCTCTTTTCAAGTAGCATGTTAATAAAAAAATGTTTCTCCTCTTTAGTGCACTTCTTTTCAGGATTTTTTTCTTAAAGTCACAACGTTTTACTTCACAATGTAAAACAAATTCTCCTTATACAAAATTTCTGAAGCCGACATCTTCCACTATGGAAAGAGGCTGCAGTTCCTTCACAATCATTTCTGATAGGCGCCTTGTTATATCCACTGCTCTTGGAGAATCAGCTATTGATAAAATAATAAAAATAATTAAGTCTGGTGCACATCTAGGTGAAGTTTAAATATAGAAACTAGTATCACTTTCACAGCTAACACAAAAAGGGTAGATCGGCCTGAAAATACAGCCATACAACGCTCCTCTTTCTCTCCGCCTCTGACTGACTGCTGTTAGAAATGCGCGGCTGAGCAGTGCGCGCGCCTGACTGCTGGTGGTAGCGCTAGTGGTGAGTCGCGTGACGGTACAACACAGGAGAGGGGGCGGAGAGCAGTGTCGAGGACGAGCAGCACTCTTAAGAGCTTGCTCTGCTCTGTGACAGCAGCAGCATTTTGACAAACACGGCCAGGTCGCAAAACGAGAGAAACTGAAACTTAAGTATCGATATTTTCCCGTTGGTATCGATCAATACCGATACCAACGTTGGTATCGATATTATCGATATTAGTATCGATCTGCCCACCTCTACTAAAAAGAAAAGATGTGAACTGATGTTATGTTCAAGTGATGCTGCTAAAATAAAAAGCTGCTGAAGAAAGGATAAGCACTGAGCTACGTTTTGTTTGTTTTCCCACACGCGAGTGAAAGTGAATAGCGCACTCGGGTGCTCAACAGGTTATGGGCCCAGTCACGGAAACAAACGAGCGTGAGTAAAGTTAAGTTCAGTCAGACGCGACGTATAACGCGTGCTATAAAGCTAACGATAAAGCTAAACTGAAGAAACATATAAGAAGAAAGGTCGGTGATCCTACAAAATGGCGAACAGAGCGGTAGGAGTCATGGCACACTCTTTGTTTGATGGATCTGAAGATAAATATGATCTTTGGGAAACGAGATTCTTAAGCTATCTACACACTCTAAAGCTAAAAGAGACTATTTTGCATGAGCCCACCGGTGCTAATGAAGAACAGCTAGCTGAAGACAGACGGAAGAACGCTGATTGCTATGCTGAACTTGTAAGACTGATAGATGATAAAAGCCTATCACTGATAAGACATGAAGCTGCTGACGATGGCAGGAAAGCCCTAAGAATACTGAAAGAACATTATTCAGGGAAAAGCAAGCCACGGATAATAAATATGTACACATCGTTAACTCAGCTACGCATGTCAGACAATGAGAGTGTTACAGACTACTTGATAAGAGCAGAGAACATCATCACAGCACTGAGAGATGCAGGAGAAACCATGAGTGATGGATTAACCATAGCGATGGTTCTTCGTGGATTACCTGATATTTTCAAGCCGCTAGCCGTCCACATAACACAGAATGAGGACGACGTTACATTCACAGATTTTAAGAGAAGACTGCGGATTTACGAAGAGGCGGAGAAAATGAAAGGAACAGAATCCACAGATAATGTGATGAAGACACAGACGAGACAAGGAAAGGGTCCTGCCAGGTACCACACTAAAGAAAGAAAAGATGAAGACACAAATATGACATGTTACAAATGTGGAATAAAGGGACACAGAGCGAGAAAATGTTACAAGAGAGTGTGGTGCAATCATTGTAAAAATAGTACACACGCTGAGTTTCTGTGTAAGAAAAAGGGTGACCAAGATGGCGTCAGAAAGGTTACAGATGAACACAATAATGACCCAGACCATGACCATCTCTTCAAAGCTGAACACTCAGAATATGAAAAACCAGCAAACAAAGTAAAGATGAAAGGGATCATGGTAGACGCAGGAGCTACGTCTCATATTGTGAGTGACATCAGAAAGTTCAGAAGTTTTGATAGCTCTTTTCAACCAGAGACTCATTCAGTGGAATTAGCAGACGGAACGAAGTGCAGCGGAATGGCGCAACAAAGAGGAACGGCAGTGATTTATCTCCTAGATGACGCTGGAAAACAGCACACTGCACAGCTACGGGACGCGCTATACATGCCTTCGTACCCACATGACATTTTCTCGGTAGCAAGAGCGACAAATGGAGGAGCAACAATCATTTTCAAAAGAGGAGACAATCACTTGATAACCAAAAACGAAAGCAGGTTTGATATTCATGAAAGTGGAAACTTGTACTATTTACCAACACTAGAAGAGGATGTTGACCAGTGCAAAGTGTGTCATGATTTACAAACCTGGCATGAAATTCTGGGACATTGTAACTACGAAGATTTAAAGAAGCTACAAGATGTAGTAAGAGGCATGGAGATAAAAGGAAATAAAGTGAAAGAGAAACAGCTATGTGAAGTGTGTACACAAGGAAAATTCACGCAGACCAGAAACAGGGAGCCAGACAGAAAGGCAAAGAAACCCCTAGAACTAATTCACACGGATCTGGCCGGCCCCATGCCAACACAGAGCAAGGAAGGACACAGATATGCACAGTCATTCACAGATGACTATTCAGGTACTATGTTTGTGTATTTCTTGAAGACTAAAGGTGACACAACACAAGCTACAGAGAAGTTTTTAGCTGACATTGCACCTTTTGGAGAAATCAAGTGCATCCGTTCAGATAACGGCACTGAATTCATGAGTCGAGATTTTCAAACACTGTTAACAAGGAATAAGATTCGACACGAAACATCTGCGCCTTATTCACCACATCAGAACGGCACAGCAGAGAGAGGATGGAGAACACTCTATGAAATGAGTAGGTGCTTACTGATAGAGAGTGAATTACCAGATGAGTTGTGGAACTACGCTATGCAAACATCAGCCTACGTGAGGAATAGGTGCTACAGTAGACGTACAAAGAAGACAGCATACGAGTTATTCACAGGCAAAAAGCCAGATCTTTCCAAGATGCAGAAATTTGGATCAACATGTTTTGCTTACAAACAAGAGAAAAGCAAATTTGACTCAAGATGCGAACAAGGTGTTTTCATAGGCTACGACAAGAACAGCCCAGCCTATCTAGTGTACTATCCCAACACTGAAAAAGTCCAAAAGCACAGATTGGTGAAGTTTACAGCAAAGACAATCAGTGAAAGAGAAACACAGACATCTGAGACACACACAGGATATGAAAATATGAATCCAAAGATCTTCAGCAGTGAACTTAATGTTGATCAAGGTATGGAGGATGAACCAGATCAGGGTTTTCAGAGGGATGTTCCAGAGATTTCGCCTGAACAAGCTGATCCCAACCAGTCAGGTAGAGTTGCAGAAACCGTGTCCAGAAAGAACCCACCAAGAACCAGGAAGATGCCAGCTCACCTACAGGATTTTGAAATTGAGGACACAGAAGACAAACTGCAAACATGCATAGATTTTTGCTACAGAGCAGTATGTGACATACCTCAAACCTACCAGGACGCCATAACATCAACAAAATCCAAGCAATGGAAGGATGCTATGGACAAAGAAATGCGATCATTGGAGGAGAATAAGACCTTCACACTCACGAAATTGCCACCAGGAAGACAACCAGTAGGAGGAAGATGGGTTTACGCACTCAAAAGAGACATTGACGGATCTGAAAAATACAAAGCAAGATTTGTGGCGAAAGGTTACAGTCAGAAACAAGGGACTGATTACGATGAAACATTCTCACCCACAGCTGACATGACAAGTGTGAGAGTGGTTATGCAGAAAGCAGTGCAAGAAAATCTGATTTTGCATCAGATGGACGTTGAGACAGCTTACTTACATGCACCAATAGATCACGAGATCTATATGGAACAACCGGAGGGTTATGAGCAAAAATCTGAAAGAGATGCAAAGTTAGTATGCAAGCTAAAGAAATCTCTCTATGGCCTTAAGCAATCTGGCAGAAACTGGAATGCTGTGTTACATGTATGTTTGACAGAGAATGGTTTTACACAAAACCCAGCTGATAACTGTGTGTACACAAAAGAAAAGCCAAATGAGAAAGTAATCCTGATAGTATGGGTTGATGATTTAATTATAGCTGCTAACAATGAAAGTGTTCTGGAAAATGTGAAAAGAATGCTCACAGAACGGTTCAAAATGAAAGACATGGGAAGGTTGAAACATTTCCTGGGCATAGATTTTGAACAATCAGAGGGTCTAGTCAAAATGTCACAGGAAAGATATGTGAGAAAAATACTAGATCGTTTCGACATGCAGAACTGTAAATCTAGGGAAACTCCATGTGAACCAAAGCTTGATTTTACAGAAAATGCTGAAAAAATGAAAGAGCCAAAGAGGTTCAGGGAGGCAGTAGGAAGTTTAATATACTTGTCCACTTGCACGAGACCAGATTTGAGTTTTGTCGTCAGTAAACTATCTCAGTATTTTGCTGAACCAACAGAACAGCACTGGAACACAGTAAAACATGTGTTCAGGTACCTTAAAGGTACAGTAGAACAGCAATTATGCTTCAGAAGGAATGACACAGAGAGGCTAGGTCTGAGTGTGTATAGTGATGCTGACTGGGCATCGGATACGAAAGACAGACGTAGTACCTCAGGATACTGTGTTAATTTAAGTGAAGGAAGCTCTTTGATTTCATGGAAAACCAGAAAACAACCAACAGTAGCCCTTTCTACTTGCGAAGCAGAATACATGTCCTTAGCATCCGCCATGCAAGAATGTATCTACTTAGAGCAGTTGCTTAAGGGTATGGACTCATACAAATACGCACAAACAAAGGTGTATGAAGATAACCAAGGTGCCATTGCATTAGCCAGAAACCCAATCTGTAGGCAAAGATGCAAGCACATTGATATCAAATACCATTTCATAAGAGAAATTGTAAATGATGGCAAAGTTATCTTGGAATATTGTCCTACAGAGACAATGATAGCTGACATAATGACAAAGCCACCCACCAAGCAGAAATTAAAGAGGTTTACTCAAGACATGTTTGGAACATAAAAAGTGTAAAAAATGTATGTAACACTAAACTTATGTGAAAGTTTATTTGTTATTTAATTTGTTATTTTTGGTAATACAAATGGCTAAGAGCGAGTGGGGGTGTTAAAAGTATTGCGCCCTTATACATTAGATTACAGTATACAAAATTAGCTTTAGTTTCTATTTGGAGGTATACGGTTGTGTACGTGATGACGTTATATCATTACGTGATGTTCTCAGCTAAAAAGAAAAGATGTGAACTGATGTTATGTTCAAGTGATGCTGCTAAAATAAAAAGCTGCTGAAGAAAGGATAAGCACTGAGCTACGTTTTGTTTGTTTTCCCACACGCGAGTGAAAGTGAATAGCGCACTCGGGTGCTCAACACCAAGGCTGCATTTATTTAATCAAAAATACAGTGAAATCAGCAATATTGTGAAATATATTTCACAATCAGAATTGATAAAAATCATAAAATTATACTGATTTCTGAAGATCATGTGACACTGAAGACTGGAGGAATGAGGCTGAAATCACAGAAATAAATCAGATTTTAACATATATTCACATAGAAATCATCTATTTTAAATTCTAGTATATTAGAATTTAAAATAGATGATTTTTATGTGAAAACCGGTGATATATCGGGAGATGTGTGTTGCCGAATGTCCAGCAATTCGTCCCTGGTGAAACTGATTGCAGGAATATAACTAAAGAAAGGACAAACTAAAAAAGACACAAAAACAACTGAAGAGCACGTCACGGAGGCAGCCATCCTGTATCGGCGCCAATGACGATCGGCACTTCGGAGCCTGTTCGCGACTCGGTTGATTCAGATCGGGACTTCGGAGCCTGTGTCGACAGCAGGTGGCGCTGTTGATCTATAATCCCCTGCAGAGACACTGAAATACAACCCTTTTCGGTTTCAAACAGTTCATTGAACAATAATAAATGAAGTACCCGAAGCTGACAATGAATTAAATGTATAATAATTAGCACAGATTATTGATTTAGTGCTGTATATGCGCGTGTGAGGGGCGGATTCAGTAATTCAGACGTAGAGAGAGAAGCGATAGATGATGTACAAGAATTTGCTGGTGAACAAGATACAGGAGCCTCTGCAGGAGAGTTACCAGAAGAAGATGCAAGAGAAGAAAGCCAGTATGGAACTGCTAGTGTAGATCAAGGGAATGTGATGGAGACCGGTGCGGGGGAATTACCTCCAGACGAAACAAGAGAAGAAAGCCAATTGCTGCAAATAAAGGGAGGGGGGGTGCCCTTTTTCAGTTTCAGCACATGCCCCTCAAAAGGTCTGTGCACGGCCCTGAAACCCATGAAGGATATCACAGTGATTTTGAGCTGAATGGAGAAGCGTTAGAAGCGCCACCTGTGCCCAGTTCCAAAGGTCAATGCAGGGGGACAACCTTGTCAATCAATCCCCAGGACCACCCCTATGAAACATGTATATTTTAACATGCGCATTAAGGATGTGACATGTGACATGATCACCGTTTTTTTGGGATCCAAAGACTGATGTGTGCTTATCAAGCCTGAGATCATATTTAGCTACCCGACGTTTAGATATCAGGGACAACATTATTAAAATGCTAATAGAGATCTCTGGTATTTGACGTGCCATTAATAATAGGCATGGTGTGACCTTTTCAAATTCGGCTCGTTCCTACTGCGTCATATGCACTGACTTGGACCACTGGAGCATTTAAAAGCAGCAGTGGTGTTCTAGATGTGTGAATAACAATATATGAGGTCTCGCAATTGTTTTTAGATGTCCAACTGAGCAAAGTGAGAAAATTGCCTTACTCTTTAGTTACCAGCTTACCACTCCTGCTGTTTTAAAAATGTGAACATCTGAGTTGGGCAAAATTCAGAAAATTCCCTCTGTTCCAATTTATGAGATCCATCCATTAATACATCATTCTAATGTTCTATTGTCCATCTATGCATCCATCAGGGCTTCAAAACATTTTCAAAACCTTCTAAAGGCATCACACCCATATTTGTACGTTGTATCTGTATATTTTCAGTACCGGCCTTTGTACAGGTCAGTAAATTACTTCCACACCAGACACAGTAAATATTTTCTTTGCAGACATACCTTTATGTATAGAAATAGTACAAGACCCCCCCCCCCCCAGACACTTGCAAAAAAAGAAAAATTCACACTATTTTCTAGTAGCATTACAATTTGTCTTCACTGGTTTATTAGATTAATATGTCCACATATTTTTAGTCATGTAGTGTTATATGGTGGAATGGAAGTCAGAAGCATCAGATTTTAAATGCAACTGAATTTTAAATGCAATGAAAATAATTGTCTTTTGATAATTGTTATTGTGTCAGAAAAAAAAGATAACATGCCTTTAAAAATTAAAATGCATTTTTATTTTTAATAAAATTGCATGTTGATCACTGACTGCTGTTAGTTGCAGTTTTATTTATTTTAAAAACAATACATTTTTTTTTTTTTTTATTTGGGTGCCTTTCATGATTAATACATTAGTAACGTATGTTTTTTCCCTCTCTTTTGTCATGTCTTATCTCATCTAGGGCATCAGATGTGCCGGGATTGGCACGAATGCCCACCTGAAGAAAGAAGGTAAATAACAATGATATCCAAGTGCTAGCTGAATACTAAAGACACTCAAAATACCAGTGGATCTCAATGGCAATGCAGCACTTAGCTATGGAAATTGCATTATACTTTCTCATTAAATACAGCTCCATTCATTACTTGAATATGACTAGGTAATAATCATATATTGGGAATAAATAAAATGACAATTAGGCTGCAATAGACCTCTCCCCCCAAATTAAGGATTTATAGCTTATTGAACCAGAAGAAATTTGATGGAGTCTGGTGTGATGGCTCAATGTTGCCCTAAACAAGGTCAGTTAGCTGTACTGAAAATGCAAAGGATCATTAAGTTTTAACAAGTGGCTATCATCATTAAACCCATGAAATTCATTAAAGAGAGCGAAGCTTCGATCTGGCCTCCCCTAGTCCTGCACAACAACATCAGAGCCATTTTCAGGAAGAGCATGGTGGTTGCCATGCATCCTTGAATCTTATGCCCCTTTTAAGGCCATTTTCTCAATTAACTTTAATGGTCAATTGTGTCCGTTCGTGCTTGTCTCCCCCTCAAGTCCATCTCGCACATTGTCTTTGCTCACTTTCTCCCACATCTCAAGCGTCAGGTGTTTAAACTGACTGCCCATCCAGCCAGTTAATCAGTATAGCGATGAAAGCTATAATTGGTTTACTATAGAAATGGAAAGGGATAATCCTTCTGTTTGATTAATGCTTGTCTAATAAATTGGTGTCTAGCAAAACTGCCCCTCTGGTCAGATTTAGGAACAGCTGGTTTTTCAAAAGGTCAGACTGATGCAGGGCAGAATGTGTCATCCAGAATGATAGATGGAGCAGCGGAGGTCAAACCACTCTGATTTGTAAGAGGATTTTGGCACATTTGCTGTTTTTGACCCCTTTCAGATCTCTGGATGAGTTTTTTGCCACCCAATATTAAGCATTCCACATAACAAGCACTCCTGCCATTCAGCTTCATACATGGTGCAATTCAAATAATTTGCTTAATATTTTCGTATTTGAAGGTATTTATATAGGTTTTCTACAACCATGCCACCAGTTCCTTTTGTGCATTTTCCAAGACTTAAAAGACCAACGGGCAATGGAATTTGTGTCATGTGACCAATTGTCTGCTTGTATGCTAATGATCATTGATATAACCCCTTCCTTGCCCTGACCTTTGTCCAGTGGTGTATCCCACATATTGACTATCAGTCTCATAAATTTGTCTTTGTTTTAAAAGCAAACGAGCAGTTTCTTTCAGATTCATATCGCAGGCATTTATCTCTTTCATTTTTTACTCTTAAAGAAAGAGTGGCCCTCAAGCACAAATCACCCACCATTTTTCAAGTCTTTTCATCTATCTTTCTAGAGCTTCTTATTGTTGGTGTGTAAATCAAAAGGGGCATCCATTTAAGAAATACGACCACAGTCATTCTTCTTACACAATGCGAGAACAAACATGAAAAATATCGTCGGTTTTTATAGATCTTGGAGAAAATCCCCAGCGAACCATTCCTCATTTCACCCTTGGGTGATCAGCCGTGATGTGAAACATTACATTTTTTTATTGATTGTTTATTGATTACGATCCTTTAAACCGAGTGCAGCGCTTCAGATGCTAAATTTATTTTAAATCCTGGATTAGTCTTAGTCTGTGTTATATGAGCTGGCTTTCGATATTACCCAGAGGGTATTGACAGCCTACTTACAGCTGCAAATAATCAACCATTGAGCACCCAAACAATGCTAAGCATAGCTCATTATTAGAAAAGTACAAGCGTTCAGCTTCAGACGTGAATTCACCCTACACAATTCCCCAACAATAGCTCTCTATCCTCTTACTATCCATACTGGATTAATGTCAGATTCAGGAAAAGGCTACGGTGTGATCTGTTCAGTTTCTATCCTAACATGGCATTGCTCGTATCTTGGTGCTCTGCATTGACCCTCAGTCTGTTTTCCAGCAGGAGATGGGCTTAGACTTCAGGAAGTAAAGCTGTGGAGGGGGCGGCATGGGTGCAGACGGTATTAGGGTGGAAGTCTTCAAAGATTCTGCTAAATTCTGGCTCATCTAAAGAGTCCTTTAATTCTTTCTTTCTCTCAAGTCTACTGTCCTACAGTTGCTATGAGCTTTCTGCTAGACTATCGTCTTGGATCTCATTTGCCAATGGCGCTATGAAGAAGAGTTGGATTGATACTAGTCTTGCGTAGCCAGACTTACAAAATTACTGCTGAAGGTCTGGAAGTCATGGAATCTTTCACTGGCCAAGGCCTTCCCATGAGGCCGTTTGACTGACATGTCAAACAACCAATCACAGTTCATTTCGTTCATTGTCAAGTTTCAAGGCGTGAAAATGTCGCCAAAATAACAGAACGATGTGTAAAACTCTCAGACATATTTTAAATTTTGTATGCCGCAAACTTTAAATATTTCACATACTTTTGAAAATCTAAAAAGCGCTCATCGTCACAGCTGTAAACACAATGACTTTCCTTGAATGCAATGTCAAGTCACTTTGGATACAAGTATCTGGTAAATGCATAAATGTACATTTATACATTTATTTATTTATTTATTTTATAATTTAGTGATGAGAAGTGAGAAGTCAGTTGCAGAGATAATTTTTTTTTTTCTTTTGTACAAAAACCATAAATAACTCATACTTTCTGACCAAAGACTATATCTACAGTTTTATTATTTTTTAATAATTCCAGACGTCATTCATAGCTACCTATTTCACACCCAGCACTTTTAATTCTGTTCATAAATTCATGCACTGAATCAAAAGCCGCTGTGAATCTTTCAGTTATTTGGATTGAAATGCTACAGTAAAGCAGCTACAGGTTGGTAAATGCAGCTCGGCAGCTTTATTCTGCACAATCAATTTTCTCTTGACCAGGCATGAGGAATATATGACTTTTCAATAATTCATTATGTTATGCAGCTTGAAAGCAGGAGTGCAAATTTTCGGCCAAGTGTGTATACAGAACAAGATGTGAAGCAAGCAGTTAATATCAATTACAGTAAGCAAGGTCACTAGAATGAATAGTTAATGTGAAATAAACTCACTTCACACTTCAGTGAGACTTACTGGCTCTCATGATAGAAATGGATGAATACATTTGAAGTGTCTGGTGCGGTAACTGCTTAAAGGGATATTTCACCCAAAAATGAAAATTTTACTCATTTATTCATTTGTGATGTTTTAAAACTGGTACACCTTGAGCAAAATCAATCAAAAGACATATCGCCTACATGCATTACGGATAATTTTTATGACACTTTAATGGAATCATTCGACCAAAAGTGAAATTTTTAAATTGGGCTCCAACTACCAAGATATTTTTTTAATTTAATAGAAAATACCAAAGAAGCCTCATGTCACGGAGTTTTTTCACATGTGGACTTCACCCTCTCAGGGACAGTAAACAGTAAATGAATCTGCTTTGTGCACCTCGTTTGAGAAGCGTGTACAAAAGAAGGGCAGTGGAGTGGACCACACAGTGTTATGTAATCAATATCATTGGTCATTTGGAACTAAATGGGCTGCCAAGCTGCTGACTGAAGCACTGTTTACACATTTCCTTCCCCCCTACCTCAGGATGCCGCCGCCAGAGAAGAAAGAAGCGACGGAACAAATAAAGGACTAATCTTTGTGGGCCAATGGTGCAGTTTAATCCAAGCCAGTCTGAGTTGATTGAGGATGCTTGCAAAAGCACCTAAGCCCGTGACCCATGTCACAGCCAGCCAAGGTCACGGCAAAGTTGCTTATCTCTGTAAATCAAAACTGTCGGCGTGAACAATAGGGGACAATTTCAATTAAAGTGTGTTCAGGAACCAAAGAAACACTGGAGAACAAACTAAATGACTTTGAGCACAGAGTATTGCAGTTCAGGAGTCCAGGCTAGGCCAATTAATGATTCAAGTGAAGTTTTGATTCACAAATTTGGCACTGGAAGACAAAACCTATAAGGCAGAGTTGGTGATTTGGTTAAAAAAATGTTTTTGTTATACTGTATGAAAGTCTCTTCACATTCCGATAGCAATCTATTGCTAGGCTCTCCAAAATTGATTACCATCCATATAATTGATACACTACTGATACTTTAAGTGTATACTGTAATTTGTATGCATGTATTTATTTATTTTTGAAGTTGTAAATTACACAATGATTATTTATTCATTACATTTTTCAATTTTATTGGAGCATGTTTATTGGATTATTGGATTATTGGATTAATGTGCGATTTGCCATTTCTTTGTAACTATATGTTAATTTACTATATCGATTTCTAGTATAAATTGCTAGTATAAAAAAAAAAGACGAAATAGCAGGTAACACATTGAATTAAATGTATAATTAAATGTATATATTTATAAGTAGAAAGCCTGAAAAAAAAAATCTTTTGGTTCAAAACATTTTTTTTTTTTTACAGTTTATGTTTAAAATGGTAAAATAATTTCTTAAGGCCAGATTTTATTCCTTCTCATAGTGTTATCAGTTTGCCACACCACATATCCAAATGCCCACGCCAGGATGGCATTCTAATAATGCCAATGTTTCTGGCAGCATTGGAAATCAACATTAGCATCATGGATGTGGGTTTTACACCAGAAAATGTAAAAATGTAGATAATTATCAGCTGTCACTATAACTTGCCAGATTTGTGTTTTGTGAAACTAGCAATTATTTACGACTAGCATGTTCTACTGGCAAAATGAACATTCATTTTGATATTTCGAGCAAGAAAACATTCCTTCCGTTCAAATTATTTGGCTCAGAGGTTTCAAACCTTTGTTGTTTGTTCAAAGGTTTCGCCTCAGGCGGAGTGATGCGTTCCAGTTTACTAGAGGGGAACGTCAGCGTTTTCGCACTTATCTTTTAATCATGTTTGCCTAAAACCTAATTGGAAAAATTATAGGGTCTCAATTTATTTAATGCAGATCTCAGCATAACTAATACAGGTAACAATCTGTATTTGACCCTTTTTTTGGAACTGATTCAAATGAGAATGGTATGCTAATTAGAATTGCATCCAAATTATCAAATTTTGCATGCTAAAATACAGAAATCATTTATTTTAATTTCGAATAGAACTTGAAAAAGACAAGAAAAACAGACACCTGTTGTGTGACTTGCACTTAAATGTTTTGCTGGTTGCCTCCTTTGTCACAAGATTTTTGTGTTGAGAATTTGCTTGATCTAAATGGCAAGTGCTTGTATTTAATTTGATTTCTTTGCAAATGCGTGAATTATCTCTGTTTGAGCTCAGTTGAATGCCTGCCTGGAGACTGATGGAAAGAACAATTTGAAAGCTCAAAGAAACAGAATAATTAGTGTTTGCAAGCCAATACAGCATTGATTTTTCTCAAACATTTTAGTTTGGGTTTGTTATAAACATCCAGCTGCAAGTATTACAATTCATAGACCCATGGACTGCTTTTATAGTGCTTTTATGACCTTTTTAGAGTTTAACAAATCGATCTAATGTCATAGTTTTTAACTCTATAGATTAACTTCCACAGAAAATGAACAGAATGGCATGAAGGTGAATAAATAATGAAAGGATTTTTATTGTTAGATGTGAGTATTCCTTTAATGTTTTAAAATTCCAACCGACTTTTATTTAATAGAATGTTCAGCATTCAAAAAGTATCTGAAAGAAATTACATGTCTGTAATATTTGCATATTTATTCTGATTGTCCTTCTAGGATCGGTTCAGGTTTTGCTTGTTATGCATTGATTCCCATGCAGTCAACAAAAACAACCAAAACAAGAAAATGTGTGCTGATAGTCATGACAAAAGCAAATTGTCTTGCATTTCCTTCACACCGAACAAAGTCTAAAACCTTAGCTTATCGTAACAGTATTTCTTTGGTATTGGTATTCCCTTTATGCAGTGAAAATCTTACTTCCTCTAGAAAGTTTTATTATTAAACAAAGTTTCTGAATGTTAAAAAAGCTGTCTATGCATTTTCAATTTCAAAGCTATTGGAACATTTATTAATGATGAAAGGTGCATTTAGTGTTCATCAATTTTGAATTATTTCAATTATTGAGCACTTTACCATAAGTTAGTCCTTGTGACATTCGATCCTGATACTTTTAGTCAAGTTAAATCATTCTACTCAACTGTGTAAAAAGCACATTAAATCTCACTCCTATTGAAGTGTATTAAATAATGGATCTCCTCACCCACTAGCAACTTTTTTAAGTTCTTTCTTTTTCTCGATCGGGCGCTCTTGCGATCGGAAACGCAGACTCAGGGGTGTCAAGCAAGCCTCTGAACCTCAGTTGGTGAGAGCAGTGGATGGGTCATGGGACGAAGGATTAAAAGACTCTTCCTGACTAGAGGAACTCTCACGTAGACCGGCACACGACGAGTCAGTCGTAGCCTCGGGCAGCTGCTCGTTTGTGGTTTGGCTGATTGAAGAGGAAAGACATGAACTAACAACTGATCTGAAATCCATCAGTAGTTCCAACCGCATCTTTCCAAAGTTTAGATGGGTCTTTCTGACCTTCACATGACAGCTGCGTAATGCACTGTCTAGACTTAATCTAAACGTACATTTGAGTCCTTAGCAATACAGATTCAAAATTGTAAGGTGCAATTAATAATTTCTAAAATTCTGTTACAAATTATAATCTATTTAATATCATGTACTGTTTTTCTTTTCCCATTGACCACAAAAGTGAATGGCTACTAGGGTAATCTGGCTAAAATGCTAAAAAGAACTAGTTTGTATGTGGAAACCTGTTTCTGCCACAGTATACAAGATTTGTATCAAACAATTCTGACTTTTTTTAAATTGCAAGATATAAATTTGCAATTCCGAGTTATACATTTGGAATTGCAGGATATAATCTCATAATTGTGAGGGGAAAAAAGAATCAGAAATTCAGGTATAACTCTAACTCTAACTCTAATTCTAACTTTTATCTCACAGTTCTAAATTTTTCTCAACATTCTGACTTAATATCTCATAATTCTTTTTTCCCCCTTAATCTTGGAATTTAACATAAAAAAGGTAATTGCAAACTTTTATCTCATAATAATTTTTTCTCACAATTGATAGATTATATCTCACTTTTCTGACTTTTCTCTTATAGTTTATAACCCATAATTATGAGTATATGTTATGAGTTTTTATCTTGCAATTCTGACTTTTTTCTCCAGTTTCTATAGTTTCTATTTCACATTTCTTATTTTAAATTAAAAAAATTGGGAGATATAAACTGGAAACTTGCGAGATATGAAAACAGGATTCCATACTGTACATATGACTCATGTGCTATTTGTTTTGGTAATCAAAATTTGATTAATTTCTTTTGAAAATCATCAATTCTGCCATTGATTTAATTTGCACTTCAGTTTGTCACTCCGTGGTCAATAATGAAACGCTTTAAGGTTATACAGTTTTCAGTCTGTATATTTGGATATAATATAATACTTTTTTTTCAAGAACTGTATGATTTTGTAGAATATTGAAAAATAAACAATTATATTGAATAGAAACCACCAGAAGGCCATCCACACTTTGTGAAATCAATGCTGCAACACAATAAATGTATTGTGGTGACTAATTCCTTTGATTTGTGTTTGGCTAACAGGTTTTTTAGCCCATGGGGACAGACGTCTTAATTGGAGAGGATATGGAATTGTAGAGCTGTGAAGATGATGACACGGGCCTCTTCCTCTCCGGTTTGCCTGCAGGGGTCTAGATGATTTCATTCATTTGCAAGTTGGCTGCTGCATTCATGCGGTCCTCCTGTGATGTTTCATTATGTTTTCAAACAGAAGAGCTCTTTGGTATGGAAATAACTTTTCATGGGAAAAATCTCTCTCTTTACGCCTTCAACACACACTATGCAAATGAAACATGAAACCTAAAAAGCAACGTTTCTGTTATATTTTTAGAGAAGCTTTCAGAAGCCATGCTCAGGTGAAAGTAAGACGCAGGAGACTCTGTCTCAAGCTGCAACTGTAAAGGATTTTCCCAAGCAGACTAATTAAAGATATCAGGTTAGCTAGACACATTTGACCAAAAACCAAAAATATATTTTTTATATATATATTCAGGAGTTTGTATTAAGTAAAACCGTACCATACTGTTTTTCATGAGCATAACACATTGTGTGGCTTAAATTCTTAACTTAATCACATAATAATAATTTAAACCTAGTACTGTCAGTACTGTAAAGCAACCGCATAGAACACCAAATTGAAAAAAAAATAAAATAATATAATAATATTAAAATCATTTTAATTTCCAATTTTAAATTTAATTCTGATAGTTTTGCCCTGAGATATATTTATTAAAATCACTTTTTTTTTTGGCACATCTTTTATGGACAAATTACAGTAATGAATTGGGTTTTTGATTTCATTTTTATCTTTTGATTATTGTATTTACAACTGGAAATATATGGAAACATATTTTTCACATGTCAAGTGCTTGCTCTGTGATATAATTCCCCGTTTGATGAACGAAGATGAAACGGTGCCGTTTATCATTACAGTTTCTTTCCCAGCATGCCTTCAAATCTCACACTTTCAGCGTACATTACAGACAGAGCCCATCTGCTGAGGTCAAACCTAGAGTCACAGAGCAGAAAGCTGATGAGAGAATAAATTTGTCCCAGTGGGAAAAAGCAGAACTGCATATGTGTGTGTGTGTGTGCATGAGTATATACAGACCCTGAGGTGGGAATGCAGGTACATGATACTGCCGAGAGTCAGGACGCCCAAAAGTGAACCCAGCACCAAATCGCTCTTATTGATGCTGTTGCCACAGAAACCAGGGTCGAAGGGCTCAAGTACACACACACAAAAGCACATCTGTGTTCACCTGCACACACACACGCACACACACAGTAATTGTTTTTCTCAGGCACTCTCAATTGTCTGCAAATGGGTTAGTGCTTTTAAACAAGAAGCAGGTTTTTGAAGAATCCATTTAGATTTTAAAAGAAGAAGCCACTGTTTGCAACAAAAACCTGAAAGTGACCTGAAATGAGGGGTCAGCTCTTTGTGCCCAGCGAATACGTTTATAGTACTTGTGATTGTGAGATTGAGATCTCTCCCCGCAGTCTAAAACAGAGGGCTGTATGTAACGCCGGGCTGAACATGAAAGTCCTGGTGGAGAGCTCTGTAGGACTCATCCCGCCCGAAGCTGAAACCTGTCTCAGATATTTCAGCTTTGAGTCCCCCATGAGCCCCTTTTCATGTTGGTGCAGTAAAGAGCCTCATAACCCACAGAAGAAAGCATTAAGCTTCCAGCGCGAGAGAGGCTGGGAAAGAAACACCTTATCAATCACGTCGCCGCTGTACCGGCTCTGGGTGTAATTCTCTATCAGGGGTTTAAAACTTTACAGGTCGTCCAGAAACTAGAATCACTGGCTGGAAGCTTGAGGATTGTTTGGTGTTATATTGGGCCGGTTTGTCTCCCAATGTCCTAGGTGCACATAAAGATCTCCCAAATGCAAAATAAAATAATTTGATTTTTACAGATTTTTATTTTAATCTTAGCAGTCTTTCCCTGAGACGAGAGAACATGAAATATAAAAAAATCCGCTGCATTTTATTTTTTGCTGTACACAATGCATTTAAAAAAATAAAAATAAACAAATAATAAATAAATATATTGAGTGAGGTCTGATTTGTGACCTACAAATTATTATTAATTCTATGCAATTTTTGCCCCCAAATAAAATAAAATAATAAAATAATGTAAGTGAGGGTCTGAAATTTGATTTGATCTTAAAATCAAAAGTTGTGGAGAATATCTTAATCATTTTATGAAATAGCCCCCCTCCCCCCAAATAAATTTGACTTATATTTAAAACAAAACAAAACAAATGTATTAATTTATTTACTATTATTATTTATTTATTATGTATGAAGGTCTAAGACAATACTGAGACAAGGTTTGAGAATTTTTTTTTTTTCACATATCGTTGTTTATTTACAGTTAAATTATAAAGAAAATCCTGGCTTTTGGTCTCTGACTTTTAGACAGCACTCCTTGTACTTCGTCACACACTCCTCCTCATATGTAGTTCAAAATGTCGGGGGTTATATTAGCATGCAAAAAATAAGCATGCATGGGTGTGCATGAAAATCATTGGCATACTTTTTTCACCATGATATGATTTGGGACGCTCTATTTCTATCCTTTCTTGCATGTAGTATGAATTAGTATGCAGCGACAATGCAGATATCTTTTACTGTTTAATAAGACACTAATAATGATTGCGAATGTGTTCTATTGTATCCAGGTCCTTCGGCCAGGTGGCGGGATGTTTATCTCATGCATATGAATGAGTCTGTTAAAATGGAATTAATATTTTTACCACATCGTTGCGGGCCTTACGGCATGCAGCTTGGATTTATTGTGACGGAATTCTGTCTCCCCGAAAAACAACATCGACAACAATGCCAGAGAAAAGATGCCAATCTTAACGTCTAACAGGAGTTGTGTGAGACAGAAAGAAAGATTGTAGATGAAGTCGAGTGTATTCAGGTATGTGTTTTGTGTGTGTGACCCTTGAGCTCACAGGTCTATTTGAGTCCAACTTTTCGGCGCAAGGATAAAATTGGATCTTATTTGAATACGGTCACTGGGGAGCACAAGCCAACGTTTGCTCAGGTGTTTCATGAATTTAATTTAGTGTTTTAGAGAACATCCAACTGTGCGGAGGAGATGGCAGCCCCAGCTTAGCATGCTGGCGCTGAGGAACTGGCACCACGTCTAAATGACACGGAAGTCTTGAATGATAAACAGGAGGCGAGCTTTGTATCACTGCAAAACTCTGCTGTTTGGCAGCTGGGATCTGGCAGAGCCAAATTCCAATATGTTTCTCATCTGTCTCATCTCATCTGAGCGGAGAGAGAAAAGGAGACGGGCCGGGAGAGGGAGAGATGAGGTGCAGGTGTTACGGAATAAGATCTGAGATGAAATTCTCAAAGGTCACAACCTGTATATCAACTCCACTCGCAGAAACATTGAGACACCAAGCTAAGCCTCTCACCTCAACTGCCCTTCTCCATCCGCTGGAATCCACCGCTCAGAGCGAGCGAAATGAGACTGGGAGAGTGAAATCGAGTGTGTGTTTGTGTATGTGTGTGTGTGTGTGTGTGTGTGTGTGTGTGTGTGTGTGTGTGTGTGTTTGTGTGTTTGTGTGTGTGTGTTGCAGCCAGTGGTCTTCTGAAATGAGAAGGCAAAATCCCCTCTCTTTAGTCCAATGGAAATTAATTTTTAATTTCATGTTTACACAGTTTACACAAGTAGAAAGCACACAGAGCATTATTTTACATTGCACATGGGACTCAGCGAGCAACCAGTGCCATATTTATTATTTAATAAATGATATTATGAAAATATTATTTATTGAAACCAGTTCAGCAGTCTTAAATATTGCTTGAAAAAATATTAGTTAGTAGAATACAATTGCCAACAACCAGCAAACCACAGGTTTTTATGTACGTATTATTTATATTCAACTACTTTCTTGCATCATTAGTCATCAAATCCTCTGTAAACACCACAAGGGTAAAGAGGGTCACAGCTATGGACATGTAGCTTTAATTTAGCTGAGAACCTGTTAAAATCATTCACAGTTCATTTTGATTCAAAAGCAACCAAAAGTGGTTTATTTGAACTAGTTTTAATCATTCTGGGACTGACCAGTTGCAAATGTAGTTGATATGAATTTTAGGCTAAATTTTAATTTTAGACTGTGATTGTGTGTCATGCAGAATTAGTATCGGATTCAAATTACTATGTTCTGATGACTGTTGAATTATTATGTTCAATGCAAAATAATATTTATTTATAATTGAAATTATTAATTTATATTGTAAATATTTATTATGAAAATATTGATTAAATCAGGCAAAATGCACTTTATAATAGAAGTTTGAAATAAATAAAATTAAAATGATTTTCTTTACAGGGTTATTGCAGTTATCTAAAACAAACCAAACCCAAAAAAAAAAAAAAAAAAAAAAAAAAAAAAAATTAATATAGAAAAGCTAAATCATATTTTATTAAATTGAACGTTTATTCAATCATTATTTTGATGTAACGATATAACTAAAACTGAAACGCAAATAAATATTAATAAAACAATGTAGACAGATAGATTTCTGTTTTATTCCATAAAATATATTTAACCTAATTAGTCAGAATGATTGATGTAATTATTTATGATTGCATTGGCATATGAATGTCTTTAAACTACAATTCAGCAATTCACTTTCAGTGTTTTTCCAGTTCTTTTCTCTTCCTCTGGCCAGTTCAGTTTATCTGCATTGAGATCACAGACACATCTCATATTCAGAATGTTCCTCAATCCTGCGAAGTGCCTCTGCCTTGTGTGTACATGCTAAGAGTTCATGTCAACATCAATACTACATACATATATCATGAGTTGACATTTACACAGCATACGTGAGTAGGCAGAATCATCAGTGTTTCATGGCTGGGGGAAATATGAGGCATCAGAATGCTTTGTACCGCTTATTATGACCTTTGGAGGCTGGGTTCAGACTTCTAGTGCTCCAGACGACAGGTTTAGACCTGACCTTTAACCAACTGCTGCCTCCCATCACAAATATTGTCTGGAGCATCATCTGTTGGTTGTCCACTGGTCTTCATGATGTGCCTTTATCAATGTCGTTGTAAAGAATATTCCATTGTTATTTCTGATTAATTTACATTTATGCATTTGATCCAAAGCAACATAAACTGCATTCAAGATTTATATTTTTATTAAATTTGTGCATTCCCTAGGAATCCAACTCTGTATTGTTTGAGCTACAGGAAGGCTGTTAGAGTATTTCTGGTTAAATGAAACGGGTAAGATTTCTGTAATAGTACTAAACTGAATGTTTTGATGTAATTATTTATTTTGTAAAACACAATAGGCAGGTTTATACATTTATAATCAATAAATACAACTTGTTTCAATCTCTATATATCACTTGTTTCACAGATGGCCATATTAAATCATATTCATACTTTTTTTGCAATGAACAGATTCATGATGATTCAAAGAAGTTTGAATAAATGCATTTTGAAGATATAATTAAATCAAGTAGATGCAAACATTTTTTTGTTTTTGTGAGTGCATAAATCTTACATTTTTTAATGCTCATTTTTGGTTTCAGCTTTTTACTTCAATTTCGTGGTTTTTTTTTTGTCTGCTTGTCATGATTTTTCATTTTGCAATTTCTTTGGCTTCTGGATATGATTTCTGTTATCATTTTGAATAGCACCAGTAGAAGGACACTTTTGGACCAGATGGTGTAGTTCTGCCTCAGCGGGGGCTAAACAGGGCTTTGACCCCTTGCTTGTGTCCTTGTATTGTTATCCTCCCTATTTGTGCCTCTAGTTCTGGTTTGTTCATCTGTTAGTGGGTTTATAAGTGTCAAAACAGATAAATATTTTTACAGCAGGTTGCTAAAATGTTGTCACATGACCTTGTATGTTGAATTCTACGAGTTGCATCCAGAAAAATAAAAATAGCTTTGCATTTTAATCCAATTTTATGTAAAAATCTCTTCAGTTTTGGTAACTCAGTTATCCACATTGCATTGTTGTAATTCATATACAGAAAATGTTACTCAGACCTCAAACTATAGCTACTGTATAACCTGCTTAAACTGTATGGAAAAGTCGGCTGGCCAGAATGGTCTTTCTGGTGAAGTGCGGGGTGGTGTTAGCACAGTGGATAAGACACATGTCTTTGGTGTGAGAGACCCGGGTTTGAATCCACTGTGAGACACCAGTGTGTCCCTGAGCAAGACACTTAACCCCTAGTTGTTCCAGAGGCGTGTGACCTCTGACATATATGGCAATTGTAAGACGCTTTGGATAAAAGCGTCAGCTAAATGAATAAATGTAAATGTAAGTTTGCTGAGCAGATCTCGTTGCCTCGTTGCAAGCAGCAGGATGGGGACAAAGCAGCACACCAGTGTCCCAAACACAACATATGCTGATCATATCAGCAGGGAAAACCTCGAAATTAGGTTGATTACACACGACTACACCTGCACAACAGAGAACAGTAGTAGTTTAACAAAGACAGTGTTGTGGTGGCACAGGGGTTTGTTTTATTTTCACTCTCTCTCTCTCTCACACACACACACACACAATCACATATAATGGGAAAGAGACTCGTGCTTACTCTGAGACTCTGACCTTGACAAAGAAAAAGAGCTCACTTCAGCAGTTCTCTCCCCGAGTCTCTCATGATCATCTCTACAGCTCTGCTCTCTTTCTCTCCCTCCCTCCACATCTGTCTGTTGTTCTCCTCATCCTCCCGATGCACCAGCACAAAAGCTCTGCCGTGCCCATCTGTATTTGCTCTCTGCACTGCATTTTGCATCTCTGTGTAAATATGTGATTTGCCTTTACACCACTGCATTATGAAACACCACATTACCATGCTTGGCATGTTTCCATGAGCATCACTATATGGAATAATTACTATTGTTTGTTCAGTACTAAAATAATGATTAAAGAACCAAGCTGCATTTTTACATAGGAAAACAAACAAAACTTGTGCACAATATTGCCTTTCAAAATATTTTAAGCTTTATTCTTCATTGGAAATCTGCCTCTGTGCTATAGCTCTCAAATCCAAATATGGCATCAGGTTTTATGGCATTTGATGTTAATTACATATTTAAGGGAATATTTTATTATACTAAAATTATATTGTTTTATTATTATTTTACAATTCTGTTTTATTTTGCCATTCTATGTCATATTTTAAGGCATATTTTATTTTATTAAAATTATTCTATTATGTCATATATGTATTTTTTTATTATTATATTACGTTGTATGTTATTTTGCCATTCTATGATGTCACAATTTATATTTTACTGATTTTTTATTTAAAACATGTTTTTATTGAATTTATTTTAATTTATTGGTCTAGTCAAAAAAAAAAAAGTGACTTCCATAGACTACTACTACTTTTTTTGTTTTTGAAGCTTGCAGTGAAGACAGCAATGGTCACTAACTATGAACTGTCATTGTATGATAAAAGAGCTGCTGAAAATACATCAAATTCTTTAAAAAGTGTAGCATCCGGGTTAAAAACAATGTGAAGGTGTGTTCATTTTGACAGAAGTTTTATTTTCTGTGAGAACACATCTATTAAACTATTAAAAGTAGCTCAAGCCTTGAGCACTTGCACGAATGAGAACTCATGCAAATCAACAAAAATGCCCTCGTCACCCACACTCACTCACCCAAAAGTGCTTCTGGGACACCAGAGTAATATTTCACTTCCTAAAATTACTAAAATGAGCAACAAATACTGTGTGCCGCCATGAGCACTTCTAGAGAACGCAGTCAAGGGTTCGCCGGCAGTGGATTATGAACGGTGGAAAGGTTTAGTGAGTTGTAATTAAGAGCAGTCTAGGTGGTGACTTGCAGAGCTGAGATAAGAGGGTTTCTGAAGCGCACCGGGTGTAATTAAGTCTATTTGCTGCAGCAGTTAAAGCCTCCAGCCTGTAAACACAACGAATTACACACTCAACTTCCCCTGTGCTTCTAGAAAGTGGAACCAACACGACCAAACTTAAGATTAGCAATAAGCGACAAATATTTGGATTTCATATCATTGAGATATCTTAGAGTAGCCTACTATGTAAATATCAATCTGCATTAATGCTATAATCATTCAACATCAAAGTGTACCAGACATTTTCCGACCCTGTTTCCAACTGCTGTTTTTCATAACAAATACTGTAATTTAATTTAGTTAGATTTGATCTAATCATGGTAAATAACTAGTTATGCTTTTACCTGTGATATTACTGTGGAAAAAACTTCCATAAAGGCAATCTGTATGTGAAATCTGAGTGATGCGCATTGATTCATTTCTACTTCATACTGACACTACTTTATACTGAAACACCTGACACGCAGGAGCTCTTGTGATTGTCAGGCAGACTTTTAATGAAAATGATCGGTATTCACATAAACACAAACACACAAATCACCAGTCGAGGCAGACAGCCTTTAAACTCATGCCAATCTGCCTTTTACACACCAGAGATTTATTGAATCTGCAAGACTGGGGGAAAAAAACACCTAGGAAGAAAAGACCCAGCAGGGGTTAAAATCAATCCGCAGATTAGAGTGAGCCGTAAACAGAAAGTGCAAGTGGGAAAAAAGTTTTCCTCAAGTAAGTTTAACTCCGTATAATATAACTGGAAAGTCTCCAGCTCTCAGCAGAGGCCTTTAACTCGCCGGTGACTCTGCATCTTATATCTGTAGCGATGATAAATTAGCTCTCATTCAGCATTTCACCCCAGCAGCTCTAATTCATTAGTCTACTTTCTTGTTCCACATCAATACCCACAGTTCATTATCTTCCTCTGGCTGGTCTACATTAGGCAATAGCACGCTAAGGATCTCAAGCGCAGGATGGAGGAAATTGATGCTACACATATACAGACTTTAAACAGAACAAGCTGTACCTGTGTCGAACACCTCAAGAAATTAGCCATCGTGCTTTGGAAATAAAAGATCCCCTAGAATCAAATCAGTCTGGGCATTTTATCCAAATGCTGAGAATATTATTCGAAATAATAATTCAGAGACTTGTGCACATGAATTGCTTATGCACAGATTAAAAAAGATGAAAACCTGTCACCCGGTCCTGCATTATCATTTTAATAACCAAGAAGACACAAGTGAATATGATCAATATAAGAGAGCATGTTTGGGAGGAAAGAAAGACTTCCACGCAGGGAGAATTGCAGATTGATTCTCAGTAATCATTTATAATCATATTAAATTTTCATGCGAGCAACGGGATGAACTGTTAGGGCATTTGCACAGAAATTGTCTATTTGCATACGCCATCACCATTTCTCAAACATGCACAGATAGTCCTGGACTGTGAGCGGCTCCTTGTTTCAGTCGCATCAGCGGATGCACTCAATCATCCTGAAAAGGTGTTTTAACTAGGTGATTGGATGGCCTTTCCAGGTTGTAGTGTAGGTCTGCGGAGCATGTTTACAGGGGCTGGATCCTCCTCCTCGACAGACCCTCATAAAAACCATAATCCTTTATACTGACAAGGCATTTTGCTGCAGGCCTGACAAATATCTCCCCAATCCATAAAATGCCTGTGTAGGTTTTTCCAGTTGGTACAACAGAAAAGGTCTGTAAACCTGCGGTGCTCCTGGATGCAGGATGTTTAAACCCTTATCTTTGTGCACTGATGTTTTGATGGTCTGTTATCTCAACAGGGCTCATGTGAATATTCTATTATTTCTTTGTTTGTGGTTGTTGGGCTAACAATTTAATGGGATATGTATTATGAATGAAATGGTTTGACCTGCAGAAGCAATCGGAGCAATCCCCGGGACAGAAAAGGGAAAGGCGGATCAGTGTTTTAACGTAAATGCTAAAAAATCCCACTGAGTAGATGCATGGAATGCTGGGTGTTTTTGAAACTAAATTGCATCTCCTGCGGAGAGTATTAATCAGTCTGTTTACCAGCATCATTCATGCAGTTGATTGGAAGACAATAGGATGCAGCTCAATTTACACCTAATTACTGTTTTAATGTGTGTTATTAAATACATTGCCATGTCCCAATTAGCAGAAGCTGGGCTCATACATCACACTAATTGATATCTAGCGCCTACTGCACTAGAGGCTGTATTGCAGGAGAATTCCCAGAGTAGCCCACATGGCCGCTGAGTAAATGTGTGAACCAAGTTATTGTCATGTTTTTATGTATAGCACCAAAGCAAGTGGCCATAGAGCAAAAATAAGGACTTTTCAAACCAACGAAAAAATAAAATTATTTTCTAGCTGTTTTTCTAGAAAATTATGTTGTTTGAATTATGTTAGATAATTAACAGGTTTCTTTTTTTTGTGTGTAGTTTTTTTAATATTTAAATGTTCTGTTTATATTATATTTTCACATATTAATTTTAGAAATCACCAAAATCTTACCCAAACACTTATCTTGCAATTGTTTTTTTTTTTTTTTTTACTCATATTTAACAAATATTAACAAGTTATACTTCCAGTTTGAATATTTTGAAACTTTTTGAATCTCACTTCCATCACCTCCTCTTTACATGGACAAAATATATATTCTTAAATGCTATGTTAAATGCTATATCAATTATTTTAAAAGTATACAGAAACATTCGGTGGAGACACCTTTGACACAGTGATGAAAAAAAAAAACAACCTCATGGACAAATTGTATTTGTCCACTGAATTATCTATTTTTAATTCAGTTTGAGATTGTTCAATGACTCTTCCTATAAAAACTATTTGTCACATTATTAAATCTGGTCGTTTTTATTGATATGTGTTAAGGTCTCCACAGAGTGTAGATAATAGGCTCATAAATTAGCACTAACAGTCTCCATCTCCAGTCATTATGATGTGATGCAGCTGTGAGGAAAAAGAGGTAAGAGAGGCCAGATGCTCTATCACCAAAAATAACACAACACAGCTGATGGACGGCTGCGAATAAAGTGCTAGTGCCACTCTAAGACCACTTCGCCCACTGTGATTGTGTTCTCTGTTCATCACCGCAGAAGAAGATAGAGAGGGAACCAATCAATAGCCATTTCACATCTGCACCCTTGATGTGATCCTTATCAAAGGGCAGAACCTCTCTTTCACCTGTCGTGCCTTCACTGACATCAGACCATCCTCTCACGCGGTCTGCTCATCTGTTGCCATGGTTGTGAGTGGGCTTCTGAAAAACAAACATATTATTACACAGACTAAAAACACAATCAGTATTGTTAACATGTTTATGCACCGTTGGGCTTGAGAGGGCTAAATATCAGCAAACAGTACAAAGCATGGGATGAATATCTAGTTTGAGGCTTAAAGGGACAGTGAAAATCCTGTTACCGTCTACTCTCGTAATTTGATTCGAACATCAGATTTGTGGATTCGTTGTGTTATTTTTGTGCACATGCACAAACTTTTATCCCACACATGCTTTTGAATGTTCAAACATGCTGCGTTTTTGTTACATGCAAGAATCAACCAAGCAAACAAGTCACTCTAAAACAGCTCTCACTCTAAATTCAGACTGGATGTGCCTCGTTTGAGCACATATACAGTAAGAAGGTGTAAAATAAATGAGATAAGCAGCTCAGAACATTTGGTCTTTGAAAATTTCATAAGCAGTGATCAAGTGCATATTGAAATCTTGATTGCAAACACTAGTATTTTTGTGCATCTGAATGCACTTTAAGAAATTGTTGGAATCCTAGAGGAGACATGAGGTTTGCATATTTATTAGAAAGGTTTAATAAAAAGATCTTATTAGTGATTTTTCTTTTCTAGATAGACAAATAGATGATAGACAGACAGACAGACAGACAGACAGACAGACAGACAGACAGACAGACAGACAGATAGATAGATGAATAAAGAGTTTGTGCAAACATCAGTGTTTTTTTTTTTTTGGCATGCTAACCAATCACAGAGCCTGATTTTAATTGATCAGCATATTGACAGTGTGAGGTGGAGAGAGGCTGCCCTCGACCCGACCCCAGCGCATCCTTAATCAAATGTATATTAGCACACACAGGCTCTCCAAAATCAACAGCGGAGGCTTCTTCTTTGATTCCCAAACAACATTAGATGAATAAGCTGTTGACTCGTGTAGGGAGAGGCAGTTCTGCGGCCTTGCGAGCGAGTCAATCCAGACCCTTCAAAGAACTGCATTAGCTTTGAGCTTCTCTGCAGCACAATGAAAGCAATTCAGAAACGCTGGTGTTAAAGGAAACCGGCTCACCTGGGACTGGAGTCATCCGTCCCCATTTCCCCGGCTAATAGCTTTTGGTATTGGAAGTTAATTTTGTGTTGGAATTAAATTATATAGCATGTCAAAACAAATTAACGTCCAGTGGCGAGCAGGTGCTTTTGTTGACAGGCCGAGGGAATTTGTAATGTAGTGTAGAAAGCCTCAAATGCATTAGTATTGCGGTCCTGTGAATGAAGCTAATACTCCAGGTTTGTCCTCTTCATGTCCTGTCTGTGTATGTGTGGATGTGGTTTTCTGACCTGAAGCACAAACAAACACAAGAGGACCATTATTCAGGATCCATGCTGGTCTAAAGGCATCTTTACACAATACAGCCAACTATGATGTTGTTTGACAGAGTAAAAAAAAAAATGTTTTTATATATATATATATATATATATATATATATATATATATATATATATATATATATAGTAATTTATGGTTGCATATTTTTTTTTTCATAATTCTGTTTATTATTTCATGTTTCTAAATTAATAATTTAACATAAAAAAATCTATGCATTTCCAAATATTATTTGTGCAGTTTTATTTTCTGTGTAAATGATAAACATGGCATTTTAACTCACACCCAGTCTTGCGTATTCAGACTTTGTCATGCAAAATAAAGTCAGGTCCTCCCTGCAGTTTACTCTGGGTTTAGTCTTCCCCTGCTGAAGGACTGGCATGACAGCTTGCAGCTATTGATTAAGCCTGTGGGACAGCAAAAACAGATTAAGGCTTAAGGTTTTCCATTCAATGAGCCAGACCTTCCAATGGCTCCTGACTAATACAGATTTATTATTTGCAATAAGAGATGAGCTGGTACTTCCTCTCCTGATGAGAAGTGATTTGGCTATTTAAAGGAACAATTCACCCAAAAAGAAAAATGTAATTATTTACACTGCAATGCAGTGATAGTTTATCATTTTTCAAGCTCTAAATTTGACAACAACAACAACAAAAACACCATAAAATTGTACATATAACTTGTGAACTAAATTGTGACAGATGGATGGATGGATGGATAGATAGAAGTCAGAGGGTTCGAGGGTGTGAGCGAGAGAGAGAGTACTGGACTGTTTTTGAAGGAAGTATAAACTCTTGAAGCAGCCAGAGGGCTAAAGACTCTCTCTCTCGCTCATTACTCACCAATAATCTACTCTGGCTCCCTGATGAAGGTCAGAGTGAGTCCTCTCGTCTGTATCATAGCCTCCGTGTCTCTGCATGCATACTAAACACAGTTTCACTTAAAGGGGGTACGGAGGGGGGCTAGGGTCACAAGGTCACCATTTGCTCTTTAATTATGCCAACAAAAAAGGCTGACGGTGGAAGGTAAATATAGTCTAATGAAGCTTGGCAGACAGGAAGTAACTATCAGCCTGATGGAATCTGCTCTTTGTGGCTCATCACTGCTGGATGAGTTTAAGAGGACTAATGAGGATATTTAGGAGAGAAAATAATTAGGGAAGGTTTGGAATGAACTGATTGCAAAGCAAGTAAGGATACTTTTCTTTCATACTAGTTTTCTCCTTTAACTTTCCTATTTGTCAAAAAAAGGAAAATCATTTTTGGATCTGATATTTACAGTAGCATCCAAAAGTGTGAGAACACTAGAGAAATGCTGCTATTTTGCATTTTTCAAATTCTAACTGAAACCTTTTTTTTTTTTTTTGTCAGTTTAACAATTGAATGGGGAAACAATGAAATAGATCAATATGGATTAAAAAAACAGTAAAAACACGTAAAATGGAGTAAAATACGCTAAATAAATAAACCCCCATAAAATAATGGATTATATAGATCGTAAAGGTGTGACAGTCACTCACCTGCTTCTTTCTTATTGTCTTTCAACCACAGCCGCACCATGAGTGGGATTTATTGAGCCTCTACATGGATCAAAATCCTCCTGAGAGAGAGGAGCCATTATGGTGACAATTTGTGAGGTGCTTTTGACTGATCCATTAAGGTCTGAACTCACACCATGATGTGAGTTTTAATGAGACCGGTTCCGTGTCAGGGTCTGGGTCCCCAGCAAAAGCACCTAGGCAGGGATAAAAAGGAAAGACGAAGCATTATAGGCAGAGAAGTTCATATGAGAGATGCACAATCACCTAATATCCAGAGTATGACAACCAACTCAAACCGTTCCACGTTTGTCTAAGAATTTCCTCGTCTTAAATTCAGATCTGACAATCTTTCTGTTAAATACCAATGTGTCCATCTCAAGCTGGCAGAAGTAAATGAAAGGAAGCCTTTACATAGTCACATTACACTTTTATCTTCAAAGTGCCATGAGAGCCCAGATGGAATAGATCTTGTATTTTGATTGAAATTATTTCATCTCGGCCCATCTGTTTGCTTCCAAGCCTGAACCTCAGCATGTGTTGCCTTATGCTAGAAGGAAACTCTAAAGATTGTTGCTAAAGAGTTCAGACTTCATGTTTTGCCAAATTTGAATATTTAAACTGACTTACTAAGGTTACATTCGGGAACCTAAGAATCAAAACACATCGATAGCTTGCGTCCAGGTTGTTGTTGATGAAGAACTTGGGTCTCGTCTCCATGGACACTCTCGGATGGAAGCCCATTGAGTCATCTGCAGTGAGAACTTAGCTGTCTCACCCTCTCCCACTAACCAGCTGTCTAACCAACTGCATCAAGCCAGAATCTTTTCTTTTTTTCTCTCTCTTTGAAATGCACTACATGAAGCTTTTAGATGGAAACTTTGTCCCTACAGAAAAGGCCAGGAAATGAGAATTGTGTTCCTGAATAAACTGGGGTATAGCCTGTGCAAATATCAGCAGGGTGAAAACTTTCACTCGAAGCAATCTCTTGAAAGGATCTCTGGTTTTGATGGAGGTAGGGAGCATTTCAAAGCCCCAAGTAAAAAAACAACATGGGGGCCACAAATGTGTGTGGAAGTCCATTTGGATTGCTATTGTAATGCCCTTGACAACTGCTGTCTGGCACACCTGCTCACTGCTCTGCCAATCTGCTTGTCAGCTTTTCCAAATGTTTACATGCATGCAAATTAGTTTTTATGCATGCTTAATAACCTTTTGTCCACTCATAATCGTATGATATCAATAACTAATCATCTAAGCTTGAGAAAACAACTAAATTATATCAATTTTGTATTCTTTTGAATTGGGATGAGTATCGTAATTATTATTATTAATTTTTAATGGGACTTTTATATTTTTGGATTGCCAACTTTAGTTGCCAAGATTATTTCGAGTTTAACCGATGTGAAGTTATATGCCAATTTGAGCTATTTTAGAAAGGCTTTGAACCTGATTCATTGAATCAGAATTTTGTTTTAACTTTTACGACTTTTGATGTAAAGCCTCAAGAAAAAACTGACATGGTCACAGTTATGTGTGAAAGTTCATGCTAGGTCCCATGTGACCGCTGTTACAATGCTCTTGACCACTGTCTGTTTTAACTAACTGCTGTCTAGTAAACTCTCACACAGCTCTGGCAGTTTTTCAGTTTGTTTAAATGCATGCAAATTGTTTTTAAGCATGCTAAATAATAATTTTTTTGTCCACTCATAATCACATGTCATCAATAATTGTAATCTAAAGCTTGAGGAAACAACTCAGTTACATTAACTTCAATGTCTTCTTTGGAACTCGGATGAGCATCAGAATTATTGGGACTTTTATATTTTTCCAATAGAGGCATTTATGATAGCCAAGATTTTATTAAGTCAGAGAAATGTAGTTTTTTTTGGAAAACTTTTGATGGCATAGCATTTCAAAGCCTCAAGAAAAATAAATAAATTATAAAAAAATTCTGACATGAGGGCCGAGATTTGTGTGTGGAAGTCCATTTTAAGCTCTGTTTGACTGTTACTGTAATGATCTTCACCACTGTTTTTACCAGCTGCTGTCTAAAACACCAGCCTGCTGCTCTGCCAGTCTGTTGGCAGCTTCTTGAATTGTTTAAATGCATGCAAATGACTTTCTATGCATCCTAAATAACCGTTTGTCCACTAATAATCATATGACATCAAAAACTGTCATCTAAAGCTTGAGGAAACAACTCACTTGCATCAAGTTCAAGACTGTTATTTGTGTCTGCTTTGAAACTGCAACGAGTAGGCGTTATTCATTTATTGGGACTTTTATAGTTTTACTGGCAGTTTTTATTAGGTTCATCAAATTTCTCAGGAGAATCTCGCCCTGAAAGACACAGTATTACTGATATTCACACTCATCCATCATTGTGGCTTGACAAGACGAAAACACTGAGACCCTGAAAGCAATTACTCAATAATGTAGTTACAGCTGCCTAATGTGAGGGACTCAAAACTGGAGGACTACACCAAGCTCAGGGCGCTCCTGATGAAGGTTTTAATAACAGGCGAAGGGACTGACCTGCCTTTGGGGTCGCCAAACATTAGACGGGATGGAGTGTCTCTCTATATTTTCAGATGAGGTGAGTGGCAGCACATTGGAAATGACGGGCGTCTCTCCCATTCCCTTTGGATGTGACCCAACCCCTACAATGGTCAGCCCTGGTAAATCTATTGTGTGGTTGGCTGGAGCACAAAGGTCTGTTTAATTCTGTGTGGATCACTTGGTCCTGCCAATGAATGACAAGTTGTTGTTCCTAAATGCCGTATCTATAAATGGGTTGAACATTTTACAAATAAACAACTTCATGTTGTGGACAAAGACATGTAAAAGTGTGAATGACTGAATTGGGAAGTAAGAAAGCTTAATACTAATAAATTAATGTCAGTTCATAATGCATATTCGATTTAGGAGTCACGCTTTTAATTTAACTACATGCCGATGATTAATTACCTTATACACCCATGTCGAAAATGAAAGTGAATTAATATTTGAATGTGCAATAAAGACAACATAATTCAATATGCAAAGAAATCGAGAAATCACCATTAATAAACCATTCTTTTACTCATTACAGTTCAAAAGAAGACAGAATGCAAAATCACTGTCAAAACTTGATGTTGATATAGTAAGACCACTGCTGGCACAACAATATGGTAAAAGACACTGAGGTTCAATCAGTACTGACTGAGATATATTACTGACAGACAGTTTAGTTCATTAGAAAATCTGTAGGGCGTTTATGGTGGCCAAGCAATGCAGCAACTTAGGCCTATAGCAAATTCAACTGATGTTTCACTAAATAAGAATTTAGAGTCCATTCACCATTCACTGCTATTTAATACAGTTTATTAAACCAATGACAACAGTAAAACCTCAAGTGGCTTGCTTAAAAAAATAGTAGAACATATTATTGAAAAATTACTGTTCAGAAAAGATTAATTTCTTGTAAAATGCACCCCAATCATCTTTGTTTTAATTTCAATTTTGAAAATCATTTTTACAAATAATTTCCTCAAAGCTGCGAGACACACACCAAAAGCCATACAACACTTATTTGGATTAATATTGGAGCATTGTCTATCTTTTTAGGCCTATTTATAATATTTTACAGCTTTGAGTTTAGATTTATTGTAAGTACGACTAAACTGACAGTTTGATTGCATTCTGTGCATTAGGGTGAATGAATTGTAGAAAAGATGGAAGAGTGAAGACGTTTCCCGGATGATATAATGCAATGCTCGCGGTGCAGTAACTCATTAAAGTTCAGTGGCGCTGCGGTTCAGCTTTAGGACCCGGGGAAGCAGAGCGCAGTGACAGCGCGTGGAGAGGTCGGTATGCTTTACCGCGCACGCACCGCATCAGCAGCGCATGAGAACGCGCCTAAAGACACAATCCACCGGTACACTCCGGTGCTCGCCTCGCTTTTTTTCTGAGTGGCTGAACTGCCATAGACTAAAGCTCACCTTCGTTTCCCAGCGCATCTAAATTTCCAGGTGCTGACGATCCATTGGAAAGTTGCGCGCGGCTCAATAGAGAGATGGAAGAGTAGTTTGACTTCTGTTCTTGGAATTAACACGCATCGGCTGTGATCAGGAAAGTGGGTAAGAGATTCTCTTTTCATAATTGTGTTTTGTGCACTAAGTCCTTTCTGTCAACTTGCATAATTTCTTGCGTTTTGGGGTGTTCGGATTATATTTTTGAATAGAAGTGTCTTATTCAGCCTGAACTGAACTTTCTACTGGATATGTATTGCATGCAACAGAAATTTTGATTAATAAATAAATAAAAATTAGATGCTCTCAGTGTTACAATTTTATCAGTCTACAGAAGGATGCCCATGGTTTGGTGCTGCATTTAGGACAATGCATTGAAAGTGGAAAGGTGTTACCTTAGGTATAGGTGTAGCTTTTCTGCCTGATCTCACTTTTCTTATTGTGTCCTATGTAGTCAGATTGATTTAGGTTGATTGTAGTTGTTGGACTTGGAACATATGAATATAATCATTTGATTTAGATGTGTGTGTGTGTGCGTGTGTGTGTGTGTGTGTGTTTAATGTTATTATAAATGGGATGGACTGAAGCACTTATATGCATGGTAGAGATATTGATAATTGACTAGATCACCATAGCTACTGCTATTATCATATGACATAATACAAGCTTTTTAAACTTTGCATGCAATAATTTGATCAAGTAATATGTGATATTCTCAGAGAGAGACACTTGTGATTTAAGTCTGTTTGAATGTCTAATTGCTTCTGCAGAGTAAGGTTTAATATAGACTCATGGCCCTGAGATCAGAATTTTGCTTAGACTTGCAATGAGGAGAACAGTAGACTGCTGAAACAGCGTGCAATTACACTGCTTATTGGTGGTATGCCATTTAACCCAAATGTTACAGTATGTATTTTTTTTCTCCAAATTTTTCCCTCTAAACTAATTAAACCCCAGCAGACAGACATTATTAAAGCTTTAGCCTGCAATTTCACCACAGAATAGCATGCACTTTTCAGACTATTATGATCAATTTGATCTCTTCAAAAACACATTCAATGCATTTTTGGTTTCTGTAACACCAACCAGGAGTAAAGTCTCTCACATAGGGTTTTATCATAAAAATAGGGATGTTAAACTGATATATAGGCATATATTTTAAAGCTATTTAAGAAGTCAGAACACTCATGTCTTGAGATCATGAAATTGGGAGCTGACTCTGGTGCTGAACATGTGTTGTTTAACCCTTTTAGAGAGATTTTCCATTTTAATTCCTGTTTTGAAGTTGAAATTTTAGTTCTTTGTTACATCCTAAGATAGCAGTCATACATATATTTTTGAGCCATTAAAAGTGGCTTGGTGTCTGTAAAACTCCAGACAGAGCATGAGAACATTCCTCAGTGTGTGAAAGTGAGAGCTGTCCCTACTGAAAGTTTTAAAGAAGAGCCAGGTGTGCTTGGAATACATAGATGTTTTTTTAATGGGTAACGTCCTTCATAAATGTATGAAATGGAGAATGCGTCCATGAATTAATCAACGCTCTCAATGTGCCACGTTTGTTTAATCTAGTTATTGGAATATAGTCTTTTGTACTATTCTGCACTATGCCCAAGAGAAATCAACCCAGTGCGGTCTTTCAATAAAGCTGAAAATATTTCAAATTACAAAATGCATGACCTGCTACAGTTCATTATATATGTTATCAAGCCTCAATTAAAATCGATGGCGAGGAGACATTGAGCTTTGCCATTGTGATTCTTTTCTAATCACAGCGAATGAAAGGCAGCTTCATCAAAGATCAACATTTAATTTTCTTTGCATGAGTATGAAACAGTTCGAGCTCTGAAAAAAAAAATAGTGAACAGATGCCACCAAAGTGATTGTATGGCCTCTCATGGCATTTGCATGTGTGTGCATGTGTTAACCACACAAGACATACAGTCTCTAAGGTATTCGGGCTGTCAATTTGATCTCATTTAGTGTTGTTATCCAGCCAGGTGCTGTAATTTAAAATTCATCGTTCCAGCACACTCTTCATTTGATGATAAAGTACTTTTTGGTGCCCTTTTTTGGAGTCTCTCTAGGGGTCCTTTGGCAGCCCAGTTTTAAGTCCTATGAATTGTATTACTCTGGGTTTCGATTAAAGACTGAATTTGAGGGTTCTGAAGGAAGCAGGTGGACCAGTGGTCTGTAAAATACTCTATTCCTCGCCTCTATCTGGGCTCTTTAGGTGGCTGGACCCATGCGTGACCTCCATAATGTCATGTGATTCACCTCAGTGAGTTCTTCCCTGGCACGCCAATTTCTAGACAGCATTACTTGATAGACAGTTCTGGACCAGCGCCAAAGTCGCTAGATTGCCATCTCTTCTTCTATCTCATTTTTCTTCTTTCTACTGTGTGTACGTCCGCAGGAGGTCTGACAGGAATTGTGTGACAGAACAGACTTTGCTTGGCTGGTGGTGTTCGGAAATATAATTTTGTAATCTGACATACACTACATGGCCAAAAATGATATGACCACCCTTAAACATGTAAACATATAATCTATTTAAACATATTTTTAAATGTAATTTAAATATAATTTTCAGCATCATTTCTCCAGTTTTCAGTGTTATCCTTCAGAAATCATTCTAATATGATGATTTGCTGAAACATTTCTTACTATATTATCAGTGTTGAAAACGGTGCTGTTTAAGAACTACTGAAAAATTTTCATTGGTCAACAACTATATCTTAACAGTTCAACTGTTGAAATGGTAACATCCTGAAATTAATATGGAAATTTGTTAATTTGAGCTGTTTTGCAAGCTTAAGAAGTTGTAACATTGGTGGAAAAGGGTAGTATTGGTGATTTGTGTGAACAAAGTCAAAATTGTTATGGTTTAAACACATACAAGGTGAAAGTGCTTTGAGGTAAGAGACATCTGCCGACAGAGTTTGAGCAAATTACTGACACACATAATCCATGCTGTTTACCAAAAATCACAATAATTTTTGTAGTGGAAAGAAATGTTAGATTGGGCAGATGCTTAAGCAAAAGACCAAGTGTATAAAGGAATTTGTCTGCAGATTAAAATTTCCCAAATTATATAGTTTTTTCAGTATTTTGTTATGCAGATATAGATGTGTTATGGTAGTAATACAGATGAAATATGCTAAGTTGTTGTATATGGTACTGGAAAAAGTAATCAGTCAATTTTACTGTAATTGGTTGTGTTTCATGTGTGAAAGTGGATAATTATAGAGAATTATAGATAATTGTGTGCCTTAGGGTTGGGCCACAACAGTAATGGCTGACAGACATCACAATGTTGAACCTGTATCGTTCAGAGTTGAAGTTGAAAATATCTAGTGGAAAATGAGAATGTTATGTTTTTAATGCTAATGCTTTCTCATTACAATTAATAAATGTACCTGGATGCACTTTTTAGAGGGACGCGAAATAAGTACCAATAAGTACATCACTGCAGTTTCCAAAATAAATGAACACTGGAGGCAGTAAAACTCCTTTTATTCCTTTTCACACAAATTTACAGAATTTCAATTATTAAATAGCGATTTTTGCAAAATCAATCTTATGACTTCAAAACCAATATTAATATCCTGGGAGATTTGAAAACAGATGCTTTTTAATGCTAGTATTTCACATATTGAGCTTCATATCTATGTGTTTTCATAGGTATTCGGTTTGTTCGGTAGCTCACGGAGTAAGAAGATCTACTTGAGAGGCGAGGAGCTCTGGTTCAAATCCTGTCTAACCACGGTTCAACAAAACAGCTCAAATCTGCATATCAGAAAAGTACAAATGGCACAATTGCATCGGCAAATGTGTTTTTATATCAGTTGAGCATTTGTTAACACTTAACACTTGGTTAACCTAGGCCTTGCCTAACCTGTTAACACTAGGTTTAGGGTTAGGTTTGGTGTAGGGCATATTTCCAACACAATAGAGAATTAACTTTTAGTGACAGTTCTCGGATATTTGAATTCTGAACTGAAGAAAAGTGCACAGAGGTACGTTTTTTATGAGACCTGGTTGGTGAAAGTAGTTAGGGATTGTGTTTGGGGATCAGGGGTTGGAAAGCAAGAGGTGGTTCTTGAGTGAAACAGTATGAACATGAATTGTATCATCATTCTACACCTGTCTGTACTCGATACCACACCGCCACGGCCACCATGCCCCTTGCCACTTCCGATCAGTCTCTGTTGCCCTTTTCTTGGATAAACGCATACAATCCAAAGAGGAACGCAACTCCAGTCCTCACGACAAATCTGAAGCTTATCACAGAAATTGGATTTTATCCTCCGTGCTGCAGCCAATGGGGACGTGCTGATACTGTCTGGTCTGGCCCGTGGAGGTTAAATATCATGAAATGTCTAAGGATTTAGAATTGGAAATGGAAATTATGAAATTCTACAAAAGCGGGGCACACTGTATGGTCTGTTCTCGGGAAATGACTGGTTATCAGCGGACTTATCGTTCAATAACCACAGACCTGAATAGCCTATGGCTGTTAATAAATCTCGCTCGCCCTCTTTCTCTCCTATTCACTCGCTCTCTGTCTTTGGGGAATTGTGGAGATAGATTATTTGTTGCGCATGTGGATGTGATCAGATGTCCTCTGGGTAGGTTTGCCTGAATTGTTTCCTGTCTTGTACCGCTGTCCGGAGGAAACCCTGTGTGCGTAACAGATGTCAGAGGCCTGGTTTTGTGACCCCTGTGTAACTGTAATCTGAAGGGAAGGCCTGACAGATCGTAGCCCTCACCCTGATGTGGAAAAGTGCCACATATTCTGTCAAGCCCTTAAACAAGCAAACAGAATTGTAGAGAGAATGCATGTATGAACTATAAAGTGCTTTTTGTCTGCTGCAATTCTTGATCCAAATAGGGTTAGGAATTCTGAACTCCATTTTAGAACTTTGGTAGAGCATAACAACTTTTAGAAATATATAGTTTGAATCCAAAATACTTGGACTACAGTGCATAAGTCAAATGGTCCAATTTTTTATGCAATTTTGGATTTTCTCCATTTTGAGCATACTCAAACAGTAAGTGATGGCAAAGTCATGGGTTTCTGTTTCCAATGAATGTAGGATAAATGCATGCTGGCGTATTAAAAGCCAAATGTATGTATTTTTTAGATAGCTGTAAATATATACAAATTCATAATTAAATAATTTATAAGAATTCATTAATTAAACAAATGCTCATTATGTCCTTCATATTGCGTAAAAGAGCTTCAACGCATATCGTATGAAATCTCTAAGCTGACATATCTTAGTCATTATCTGCTTGTAGTTTATCGTAGCCTTTGGCGCGCCCCACAGCATCACCAAGAGGGATGTGACTGCAAAGTCATCACACTAAGCACTGAGAATATCATAACAGCATCAGCGGACACCCTACAAACACTAATAGTTTAGAAAAAAAAGTCCCCGTTTTTTTCATTTGTATCCTCAGCCGAGTGGTGTTTCATAATTTAGCAGGTTTTAATGTCATAAAACAGCTTGGGGCTCAGCAGGGGTTTGGGGAGATAATTGGGGTGTTTTTCATCTTCACTGGTTTTTAATGTGCTTTTTAAGTCAGGACTTTCCTGTGGCCCATGTGAAGTACAGTCAGCGCTTCTCATCTCGGTCTCTGGAGGGGGAAGCGGGTGGTTGTGGGGGGCTCTTTTCAAATGGTCACTTCAGTAGGTGCTTTTCTCTTTCTACAGTCAGGCATGAATTGAAAGATGCCACTCTTCTTTCAATGACGTCTCTCATTCTGTCAGGCATTAAAAATGTCAGTTTTACCATAAAAATGAAGATTATTGTAATGTAGTTTTGGCACAGTGAACTGTTCCATTAAAGACTAGTTGTGCATGATGATGCTGAACTTTTCTAATGTTTTTCTAATTGCAAATTTATTCTCAACTATTTTTTTTTTTGCACCTCTGTAAAATTAGATGTTCTTTGAGTAGTTTTTATTCATTGTTTTGTGTATACTGTAGGTAGTTTCTTGCAGGCCCACCTTCAAGTCTCTGTCGACTGCAAATTTATGAGATTTTATTCACCTGTTTTATAAAATTAATAGCCCACCTCTTGTTAACAAGCCATGCAATTCATATTTGTAGCACAAACATGGTTAGTCAAAAATTATTTTTCTCATTGCTGCGCCTTGCAGAACAGCTTATATTTTGTTTGTGCTGCTATGTATGTGCCATTTCTGAGAGTGTAAACTTCTCAGTGCATATGTGCCCCCTCTGTGGTATTTTGTGCTTCACACCACAGTAAATGTGTCAAACAAGGCTTAACTCATTTTTTCTAGGGTCTTCAGTACTTCAGGGTTCAGAATTGAATTTAGAATACGTTTATTAAATTCCTGATTTTGAAACGACAAAGCAGTAAGAGAAAGAAGTAGAGGTTTATCAATAGGTTATTATGGACAGTCTCTTAATTTTGGTCTGGGTACATCTACCAGTCATCTATACTTAGATCTGTGCTCATTATATTTTCTCTTTGGCTTAGAGTAAATATTTGCATACTGTCTTTCTTATAATTAATGGAAAACACAACGAGTACACAATAGCTCTGCCAACTGGTGCTCATGAATGTCCCAACTGTTGCAATAACAATCAACTGTCATAATAGCAATGCATTAACAGTATCTCAAACGAATTATAATGACAAACACTGTTTTCCAAATCTTAACTAGCCAACTCGCTGCCAGTTTGAGGAGACACTTTGGCTAGTTAGTGTGCCAATTTGTAGTGCAGATGACATAACGCTTTAGTTCTGTGATATTTTTTCCAATTTGTTGGCATGGCAGCTGGTTTCTACAAAGCCTTACAAACATTGCATACTGGGTTTTGTGGTCAGTTGTTCTCAATTATTCGCTTGCATCTTTTGGTTGAAAACCATTTACTGTTCACCAATGATTGAGTTTGGGTTCTTGCTGCCAATTTGATCTCCATGCAAATTTTTTGCTCGTAGATCTGATCACAACTCTTCTAGGCTCTTTGTTGCCAGGTTGGCCTTTTTTAAATTAAACTTACAGTGACGCTACAGCTTTCCTCAAACCACTCGCAGTCAAATGCTAACACAGCCACAGCAGTGAATCACAGCTTTATTTGAGACAATAAAGTTTGATGTGACAGGTGTACTGCGCAAACTGATAACTCATCCATCAAGTCCAAACCACTCAACACTCACTTTCTTCAAGGTCAGCAAAGAACAACGGGCAGTCAGATGTGAACCTCATTCAGCTGCTTGGTTTAATAGGTACAACAGTGTTGGTAAAACATTGAAGTACTTCATCAATTTGCATAGAACTGTTCCATGCTTGTACGCACCAAAAACATTTTAAGTAAATTTTGTGCATGGACTCTGAATTTAGACATTTAGGTTCATGTGACACTGAAGTCTGGAGTAATGGTGTTCAAAAATTCAGCTTTGCATCACAGTAATAAATTACATTTTAGAATATATTAAAATAGAGAACAGTTATTAAAATTGTAATATATCACACAATTGTATTTATATTTCATAATAATTTACAATTATTTTATCAACTAAATGCAGCTTGATGAGCATTAGAGACTTTCAAAAACATTACATAAACAAAATTTTACCAACCTCAAACTTTGAGATCAGTAGATCGATTTAGAAGAATCCTTCAGCTTTTGGGATTTAATGCTTTGTAAAAGACCAAATGTAAAGACAAAAGAAGATGAATCGCGGAGCATGCATTCAAATCAGAGTGTTCAATCGGTTGAATATGGGTCCTTAGGTTATTGATGCGACTTGTCAATAGTGTAGGTGAATGACCGATTGACTTGGAAATTGTTCTCAGGCCATTTGCATGCAAGTTTAAATCAGCGACTAACAAAGAACAAAGGTTTGGGTTAAAGGTCAGGTGAGGATTATGGGTGAAACTGTTATTCTATCCATATTTGGCCCTGGGATAAATGCCCCGGATACTTCCAATATTTCCCATTTCTCATTTAATGGAACATCATTTGACATTTGCTACTCAAAATTTGTCAGTATAATGAATGCTCTGCTGTCTGACAAATAGTTCACTGCCCTGAGGTTTTGGCCAGACGTCAATTTCGGTTTGTTAATGGTTGGATTTAATGTCCCCCTCTGTCTCTTTTTTCTTGGAGTGAGCTGATGGGACCATCCTGCCGTTTGTCTGTAATTACGCCCGGTGTACATCACCCAACCTATCCCAGCAGGCTTTGGCAGAGATGCTATTATTTTACTACTGGCCAGCTTTCCCCTTGAGACAGTGTTGTGTTTTAGAGCGATTCCTCTGTAAACAGTCCAGTAGTGTCACGTAGCCAGACTTTTGACTTGCGACATTTAGTTTGGCCCTTTTTGGAGGTTATTCTGGCCAATAGACTATCTGGCCAGCATGTAAAGTGGTTCTTTAGATTTACAAAAAGTTTAGCGGAGGGTTTATTCAGGATAAAACTATGTGGTGTTGAAAAATGAATTCAAATAATGATGCAGTGTCCTTCAATAAAGACTGTACAGAAAGCAGCAAACAAAATAGCCGAAAATGTATTTCATAGATTTGAGTTGGTGAATACAGAGGAAGAAGGCAATGGGCTGCAATGCTTTCTCCTGTTGATTAGCTTTTTATTCATTGCACTTTTTTCATTTTTGCAAATAATTAAAAAAAAAAAAATCATGTTCAACTTGACTTTAGTCTGAATCTTTTTTTTTTTTCAGTGTACAGACAATAATTCTGATTTTTGGTTTGAATTTGATATTGACATCTGTGTATTATAGTACATTGTAGTGTTATTGTGTTTATTAATATTAGATTTTATTTTTATATTTTACATTTTCCTTTTCATTTTAGTTTTTTTTTCAGCATTTCTATAATTTATTTAGCCTTTTTTTAGTTTTAGTAATTTTATTACTTAATCTTAAAAATATATATTTTTATATTTTTTAAAGTATTTTTTCTTTATTATTATTTTTGTAATCATTTTATTTAATTTCAGTCTAATTTCAATGAACGCAAATTATTTTGAACAGTTTTAATTAACACTGTTAACATCTTCAAAACTAGTCATTATTTCAGTCTAGTGCTTTGTGATCAAGATGAAGTGATCATGAAATGAAGCCATGCCTTTATCCAAAAACCCTCCCCAAAGCCACACCCTCCACCGGTTTTCCAAAGGAAGTGGCCCACCGTAGATGTCCATGGTCAGCATTCACCTAGAAGCCATTCCCGTCGTCCCTCCGTCAGATTTTTTTACAACCAAAAAATTCCTTTCATCCACAACATACTTTAGAAAAGCCCTCCACCATCTGTAATGCTTTCAATATTTCCTGACATGCTCTATTAGGCCCCTTAATGTAGTATTATAACAAACACAACTGAGATTGGCTACACCGGCCCCCCATCCGTCTGCCTGCGTGTCAGCAAGTCAAACTAAGACGGATGGAGGCCTGCCTCCACCCCAGCTCCTGACCAATGCCTTGGGGCCTCTACACTTATTGAAATGACCTAATGTAGATTCAGACTCAACAGGGAGGGATATCTATCTATATCAACCTGCAGGAGACAGAAATGTGTGTATGTGTGTGTGTGTGTGTGTGTGTGTGTGTGTGTGGCAGCTTCTTAAAGAAAGAGTTGGGTTGCTGCTGTGTCTTTGTAATTGAAAGCAAAAGAGAAATAACCCTGTGGAACATTAAGCAGGATGCTTGCCTCTGGACACCAGAGTTGGACATAAGGAGAGATGTGAAGAATGAAGGGTACAGGGGTCATAAAATGTATGTCTGTAACACTATGGGTCATTTCATTTCATACCTTTGTTATTTTTTGCTTTTGCAATCGGAGAAATAAATGGACACATGAAGACGTACAAGTGAAGTATATACCTTGTCAAAACTGATTTGTATTGCTGATGGAGATACTCATTTTGTTGCTTTTGTTGTGTTTTGTTGACTCTGAAAGAAGGCTATGGTGATAATGTTAACAAAGATAGCAGTAGCAGCAATGACAAAAGTCTTGCAGTTTGCCGTGTTTGTTGTGAATAGGAAATCGAGTTTCATTGATCTGTGGTGGCGTTTTTTATTGTGTTTCAAATGGATTGTTTCATTCAGTTTGTATCAATTCAATCTGATCTTCCAAGGTTGCATTTGGAAATAAACGTCATAACTTTCCTTAAAATATAAATACAGTATATTTGATTTATTACGTTTCATTAAGGCCTTATTTAAACATTTGATGCAGCCATGCAGGTCTAGCAAAAAATGGTTAAATGCTTGCTTAATGGGCTTTCTTTATTTTTAAAGCAAATAAACCAGCAGAACAGTGAATAATTGGATCTGTGATTTGCTTTGAGTAATCAGTGCTGAGAAATGAATTGAGAACAAAAAAGAGATCAAAATTGATTTTTAAAATGGGAATTTAACTGACAAATATATTAACTGAAAAACACAGTTGGCCAGACGAAAACATGTTAGCTTCAACTAAATATAAAATGAAAAGTTTATCCAAAGTGAAAGTTCTGTCACCATTTATTCACCGTCATGTCATTCCAAACCTGTGTGATTGTGTTTTGCTGAATATTCACACAACCAAAACATAAGTGAGACTAGAAAATTTACCAAAGAAGCAGCCATGCTGCACACTACATTTTTAAGTCTTCTGAAGCCATACAATATCTTTATTCAAGGAGCAGACCAGAATTGAACCTGTAAACATGGCATATTGTATAATAATTGACATCAAACTGGTGATGTGTCTGCTTATGCCAAGTATTCCAAGTGAACCTCTCCATTAGTGTTCTATACAGAAGAAAGAACATCATACACTTCAAAATAAAGGTTTGTGTTTTCACAGTGATGGCATATAAGAACCATTTTGGGTTCCTAAAAGAGCCTTCCAGTGAACACTACTTCTTAGAAGAACCATGGTTTTCTTTCTTTTTAATAATTTAAGGAATCTTTTTTTCACTATGAGGCTTAAGGTTTGCTTTGGAAGCATCAGTTTCAACAACAAACTTTATTTTCAAGAGTGTCTAGGTGAATTAAGGATGAAAGTATTTTCATTATTGATTCAACTTTTCATTTCTTTTCAGTTTTCAAGCCACTTTTTAAAATCTGATCATGTTATAAATACATTTTTGAAATGCTGTTCACACTTCACTCGCACCTAGACATAATTCATGTACAACAAATGATCTCAAAAAGAGGAAAAAAGTCCATGTGTAGGCTCAAATATCCTTTGACCTCTGCTTCCACATCTTCTCCCATTCTAATTGGGTTTTCTTGGACCTTCTCCATGATCCAAACCTCGCAGTGCAACTTCATACAAGTCTTATTATTATTATCAAAAGCGCTTTGAAGTCTATTCATTAAAATCACACAGCCACATGAAAGACCAGTATCTCATACAAATAATTTCAATACACAATAGAGAATGACTTGAAGCGTGCATTTTTATTGCCTGCTCTTGACTTCCAGCATTTCGTTTGACTCCAGCTCATCATGGCCTTCTCAAAAAAGCAGTCACATCCACAGCGGTCTCCTCTGATTAATCTACGAATCCTGAAAGCGCATTAAGATGTGATTCATTTCCCACACAAATGCGCCGAGTTCCACACTCTCTTGGCTCAATAACCTGCAACTAATAAGCCAATTTATGATAATATACCATCGGTGAACACAGGCGGAAACTTAATTTTGCCCTTGGAGTGAAATAACGAGAGTTCAGGTGTGACTGCAGGCTTTGTTTATGATCGTAGATATGCAAATGATGCTGTTGTGTTTTCCTTTGTATTATTGCTCATCAGGAACAATTATGTGGGACACTAGAATGGCCAAGCACCCTCTTCATCTCTCAGGTGCTTTTAATGAGGATCCAACCCTTGATCTGTTAGAGAGCATTTGATTTGGGAAAGGGCTGTTGAAATGTTTCAAGCTGTCTGCGAGCTGGCGAATGGGCGTTTTAAAAATGGATATCACATTTTTTTTTAAGCCAAAAAGCAAAGTAAAAAGAAAAAGCCAAATTGTTATGTTCTCTATTAGTGTATAACCGCTTGAATAATTGTGTTTGTCGACTGTACATCAGCTTTCTAATTAGCTGAGGCTTATGGGAGGTGTAATCTAAATATCTATTGTTATTAAAATGCATTATCTTTAATTAAGCTTGTGTGATACTGCTTACTGATACCGATAGTGCAGTGTCATTTATTTGTGAATAATCTGGTGAATTCATCTGAGGAGCTGAGCAAATCAGTCTGTCTGAGTTAATTATGGTGTACGAATGATATGTTTAATTGTCGGAGCTGAGTTATTCGCTGTGAGATTTCCCTCAGGATTTAGAAACGGTCCTGCCATCAGAGCGCTGGGTTCAGCTTTACAACCAAAGACTTTACATGCATAGAAGTGTCTGTTAGGAATATTATGGCATTCAGCATGTTAACGTAGTCTGACGAATGAAGCCTGGTTAAGAATAGTCCAGCCAAAATGTTGGACTTTTCTTCTTCAGTGAAACACAAAAGGAGATATTTTGCAAAATTTTCATGTTACGCGTTTTCAGAAAGCTTAAAAGAACTTTTAAACTGTGACTCTACATTTTAGGCCTCCAGGTCTTCGTAAAACTATCGTATGAAGTCAGAAAACGCACAAATCACATGGACTACTTTTCTATCTGTTTTTTTTTCATTGTTTTAGAGTCTATGACCATCATTTTTCACTTTAATGGAAAAAAGCAGATTGAACATTCTGCTAAACATTCATTCAAACATTGCCGAACTGAATTGTGGATCCGTCTGCAACGTGCGTAGGCGTTGAAAATCTATCAACTTTACAAGCGCCAATGGAGAAGTCAGCCAATCAGATCGCCTTATGCAAATAGCGTAGCTCAAGTGCTAACCAATTGCCGTCTAATGTAATGTTGTCATTATGAGGATCGCATCAGTTCCAAGCTAAGACACACACTCCGTTAGAGTTTCATGGATGAAAATGTATACTGGTTGTGAAGGTAAATTAATTAATTTCTTGCAAAAACTTAAAAACAGTGGCTTATAATATCTTTAGATCTTTAGCTTTAGCTTTGCTCATTTTGATGCTCAAGCACATCTTTTGATAATGCAGTTACTATCAAATCACTAAATAATGGGAAACACACAAATCTTTATTTTATTATTATTATTTTCTTTCAGCATTAAATCTCTTAGAAACAGGAATTTCTAGAACTTACAGACTGAAAACAATTTTAAAAATCCTAAATTATTTTTTGATGATTCCTAGTATTCCTCACACCTTACAGTGAACTTTGTTTCAACTATGACAGCTAAAGTTAACAAGTCATGTATGTATTTTTAGTGACAGTCACTTGTTATAAATCATAACATGTCATCCTCCGGTGAGTGCCGGCATGCCTGAGACATCCCGAGTGTTTTCGTAGTGGGACGGTGACAAGTACCAGTGCAGAACAATGACAAGTGGCATTTAGGGATGTGTTTGCAGCGCACTACTCTGGTAATTAACATCGTGCAACCTCCGTGCTTACAAAGCATCGCTCTTAATTAGAGTTATGATTGCAGTAAGGCAAAACCGGCGATCCTTGCTCAGGATAATGACTGATACAGTCAGAGTGGCAGAAGCTTTATTGTTTGCACGCTGGACTTCTGACATCTGGGATACAAAGCGGCACAATAGAAAGCTAGCATTCTTTGTTCTTTCTCTTGCTGATCCAATCAGAACAGGCAAATAGAGCCCAGGCGTCTTCCAAATGAGACCCTCTCTCAGCCTGAGCGGCGCAGACACCTTTGAATTGAGCAATAATGTGGAAAATCTCCTTTCAGTTGAAGGACCGCACACATGTCCTGTATCAAGATAAGCCTGTGTGCTGCAGTGAATGCAGTTTTTGAAGGTCGTCTTTCCCATAATGCATCTGTCTATAACTCATAAGAATGATAACGACAATTATCAGTTGTAAGAAGTTGTTTCCATTTATTTTTGCAAGTTTATGTCTCACAATTCAGAATTGCACCTTTCCCCCCTTACAATTCAAAAGTTATATTTCACCATTCTCACTTTTTTCTCATAATTCTAAGAAAGACTGACTTTTTTTTTACATCGAACATAATTTTTTTTTTACTTTTCTTTTTTTTTTACATCGAACAATTTTGAGTTTATATCTCGCTGTTTTTACTTTTTTTTTGAGTTTACCTTGCATTTCTGTTGTTTATATCCACCATTGACATTTCCATGGCTTTAAATTTTGAAAATAGCATTAAATGTTGTTTCTGGAGTTTTTAGGCAAATGAATTGTCCAGTAACGTCTGTCTTGATGGAGGACAGCTCTTAATTCTGTCATGATTCCCCCATCCTCCTTCTTGGCAGACAGTTGGGACTAATTCATCAAATTTAGCTCGCAGACTGGGGGGCCCATGGTTTTCCTCTTCTCCCTGCAGGATATAATCAGCTTTTAATTTCTCCACGAGCCTGCAGACCAAAAGACGGATAACTACGGTTGGTCCCTTCGGTGACTGGGCCTGTCTGCCTCCTTGTTGGCCAGGAATGCTCTGTTGCTTTTGCAGAAAATTAATCGTAATTTTGGCTCGGCCTGCAGTTTCTAATAAGAGGCTTGCATGCACAGACACTGTCAAGTCTTAAGCATAATTTCCCCAAACGTTTCCACCAGGGATACCCAGCGTGTCTTGTTACCCAGGCTTAACAAATCTTTTGAATAAATGTTGTGCTATAAATATATATGAAGAGGTTGATGGTTTTTCCTGTTCATGGTCGATTTCGGTAAACGTAAGCAAGATGGATTATGTTGACTATGCTTTTCATACTATTCTGGACCTTGACAGTGTATTTTACTTGGCAGTCTATGTGATAGTCACAAGCCTCCTGGTTTTCATACAAAATATCTTAAATTGTGTTCCAAAGATGAACAAATCTTTTATGGATTTGGAACGACATGAGAGTAAGTGATAAATGACCAAATTTTATTTTTGGGGTGGACAATCCCAAAATGAAAAATCCCTCTCATCCCTTGGAAAAGTAATAGCACACCTTTTCTGAACAAGATGCACAATTCATGTCCTCAGCACCGTTACACTTGCCAAAGTGTTAGGGATTTGTTCAAAGTAGAAGGAAAATATATGCTTGCCTTAGCAAAAACCCAGAGAATTTTAAAAATGTTTCCATAGTTTGAACCCAAGTGAAAGCTCTCTCAGCCAGGTTGATATCTCCGACCTTGGTTTTGTAAGCAAAGGCCTGTCACCGTGTTGGGTTGCACTCAAGATTCATAGCGCATTGCCCTTCTTCCATCTTTCTCTGCACAGCCCTGCAAGAGTGTGAGAAATGGGTGCTTGAGAACGAGAACGAGTGTGCGTGTGCTCGCATAGCTTGTGCAAGCACATCATGATTAGTGTGTGCTCTCCTGCTGGCCGACAGGAGCTAATATACACTGAGAGGAACAGACGGTGTGGCGTTCCTGCAAAGCGAAGCCGCAGGTTAATCCTTTTATTGTAATGAAGTGGCAGAAATATTAATGCACTGTAAACACAGGACGTTTAAACCCTGTCCGTCATCTTTATGAGGGCGGAGCTGTGTGGAGAAAGCCGAACGGCGCCATCCATAACAAACATGACATTGACTCTGCAAAACAGCTGAGCAGTCACTTAAGGAGATTGTCCTAACGTCTGCGGCAAAGCCTCGTTCTTTCCTTTTCCATTGCTTGCTCACTTGACTGCATTCACACAATGGATACCGACGGTGTGTTTGTAGTATGTAATGAAGCCTGCTATCCGAATTCGTCTATTCAACAGCTTCTGAGGGGCAATTTTGCCAGAAGACTAGTTGTGGCACATGATTCAGCAGCTCTAGCGCAGAAGCTTCTCCCCCTCCTCCAAACTCATCTCCATGCTCCGCGAGCTTCACTGGCCTCACATGCTGATAACGGATTACAATAATCAAAGAGCTGAATGTCTGAGCATGAAATTGTGTTTGTTCGAACAGTTTGATATTTATTCAGAGGGCTTGTTGGAGAGTGCGCATGGAAATTGAATGCCAGCATAATGTTTAAGACTTTTACTGCATCGTACCACTGTGAGTTAGAGCATTTTTCAAACATATTAATGGATGTTAGAGATTTTATTGATGAAATACATTAAAAACAATATGTTATAGTATAGTTGAGAGTGGATGGGGAAACAGTAAATGGCCCTTGTTGCTTGTTTCAGATTTGGGCAAAAATAAATTTTTTTGAATGTGACTTGAAATTGGATCGGCCCGACCCAACAAGATTTGGACTTTCCAAAAATAATTTACTAAATTTAAATTCAAAATGATTTGACAGTCTTTCTTGTATTCTATTTTTCTTTCCCAATTTTGTGGAAAGATCTGGGAAAGCATATTTTTCCACTGTCTATCTGTTTGGATGAACAATCATACATCATACAATCCTTTTTGTTGATGCTGGTTGTGCAGAAATGTCAGATTACCCATTAAATTACCTTTATCTTAAATAGCTCAATTCAAATTCAGTAATATTAAAGGCATTCTCAACGAAAGTGTCCAGACCTGCTTATGTTGAAGTATTTGTGTTTGCCTCCAGGCCATGGCTTCTCTATAGCCCCTTTCACACTGCACGTCGGACCCGCAATATTCCCGTAACATTGCCTGGTCGCCTTCTGTGTGAAAGCAACCACGTCCCGGAATTGATTACCGAATCGAACCCGGGTCGGGGACATAGTAACATTGCGGTAATCGATCCGGAACGAGCGCTGTGTGAACAAAAGCCAGATCTAATTCGATATCGAAGTGATGACGCGCGTTATCGCGCGACTTTTTTACCGGCTGTTTTGAAGGAAGATCAACATTCGCGACGAAAACATATGTGCAAACTGTAATGAAGCAGAGATCAGTTAGTTCCTCACTTTCCGCGCTGACGCAGAGATCGTTTGCTTGCTTCAGTTAAAGTATAACGTGCCAAGCTTTGTCGACTCGTACATTACACGTCACGCGCTGATGTCACGTGTCGTTACGGGATCTTCAAGGGTTGTGTGTGAAAGCACGCACATATACCGGGTCATCACTGGCAGTGTGAAAGTGCCAAATCTAGCGACCAGGGAACAATTACAGGAACACTTTACCCCTGTATTTGCCGGAATGGCAGTGTGAAAGGGGCTTATGTGATTAAATGCTGCCCAGTCTAAACAACCTGCTTTCAAATTAATGAACAGGGAGGAGGAAAGGCCAGTGGAAATGCAGTGCTGGAGGTTTCACTGAAATGCCTGGAAATCATGAACAATAGGCGAATATGTGTTTACTCACTATCCTGGCTGTAGTCCCGGGGGACAGCATCTGCGTTGTCCAGATAGTGCACAGTGTAGCTCTAAAGCATGAACAAGAAATGAATACGTAAGCGTGCCGCTATAGAATGCTTTGCTCCTTATGGCTTGCATTGCACACTCCTGTCGGCGCATTGCATTATTCCCTTAAAAACGTCTCGGTCAGGCTAATTGAACCACCAGCCACCTTCCCAATAAGAACACCAGTCCATTGGGAAAAGCCAGCGCTGGGCAAAGATAATGATTGGGATATTGTGCATCTCTGTTTCCTTTCCATTTGGACCATAATGGAAATGGAGGATGATTTAGATTTTTAACAATCGCAGACCACTTTGTTATTCATCTGCTTTGTTCTCTCTTTCCTTCCCCTCCCCAGCTCTCGTAGCATCTGGCTCCCTGGGCTGAAGTTACAGGGAGCTCCTAGGCTAGAAATTGGAAGATGAAAGGCGAGAGATTAAGCTGAAAGGAACAGTGGGTGTTGTCAGAGGTAATCTGAAGTGCATTTGATTTCTCAGAGCCCTCTGAACACTTTCCTGCAATAATTTATCGGCTATATGCCTCCACCTTTAACACGCCAGACGCCCCTCATGAGATGTGAAGAGACCTATTCATGCGGAAATGGTGTCATGTCATGTTGGAAATGAAAGCAGTGTGTAAAGGAAATGACAGTTTAGTCGGTGTCTGCCAAACCTCAAAACAGTACATGGAGGGTCGGGTGGCTTCTGACTTTGTTCACGTCACCCACTATGACAAAAGTAACTCCAGAAGCAGAAGAAAAAGAGATGGGGACACCAAAAGAGCTGCTATTTCTCTCAGAAAGCACTTGTTGTGCATTTGTTAAAACTGAAATGTCTTCATCTATTTCTTGTTGTACCTTTTTTTGATTTTTTCCCCCATTCAAATACAGAGTTTTACTGTGAGTCGGTGAGGTTTGGGCCTGGTTGTGGACTTATTTATTTATATTTTGGTTAACTCTTTCTATAAGTGTTGATCCACAGCGATCTGTTGTCCAGATGACAGATGGAGGACTCATTCAGGCTGGAATTTGACACGGCATCTTTCTCAGAAATGTTTCAGAATTTACCTCTACTTTTCACATTTGCACACATGTACATACATTTCTTGCTCATAAATAAGTATGTGTTTGCAAAGATAAACTGGAGAAAAGGGTAGAAAACTGATTTTTGTAGGCTCAGGTCTGTTTGTTGCTGATTGGCCCAATCTATGTGCATGTAATTTGGAAAGAGGATGTCCTACACATTAATCTTCCATTATCTTTAGTGGTTATATTCATTAATCAACAGAATTGAATAATTACTCTTAGCCATCTCCTCTGCCTGAACTCATTGGTGCAGTGTGTCAGATGAGGAGGCCATCTTGGTTTGGTGCACCTCCTCTGACCCGCCGACAGTGGCATCTCACCGCTGGTAATTGGGTGTTTATCTGATCGCTTGTGAAAGACGCTTTTGGCTGCTTATCTGACACAATTATCTGGAAGAATTCAATCCGACCCTCCTGTGTCCACCACAGAATACTTGGAGGAAGCGGACCAGAGTGTTTAATGAATGAAAGAACCCCAAGAGCTGAAAAATAAATGCAACTCGCACTCGACCGTCCGGTTTGTAGTGACTGCGTCTGTCATCATAGCATGCAAATTATGCAATTGCTAGGCACAATAATTCTATCAGGCTGCCAGAACACTAGGGAAATAAAAGATGATAAGGTACGATTGTGACAATGAGACGGCCGGTTGCTCCAATCAGATAGTGGAGCTCTAGACTGCTGTTTCAGCTCTGTGGCCAGGAAACGGTCCATTTGGAGACAGGGAGAATGTTTACTGTGCGTTCTATGATAAGAGTAGAATAAAGCCCTTCTGTCAACAAGCTTACTCTGTCTACTACAAACAAGACATCATAGTTAAAGAGAATTATGAAGTGTTTTAGAAAAGTAAAGATGTCTGTAAATAAACTATATATATATACATTTTATATTAATATAAAATTGTAAATGAATTATTTTATTTTATTATTTTTTTATTTTATTTTACATGTAGCAAGTTGATTTGGTTTGTGCAAAGTCATTTCATATTTCTGGATAAGTTGTGTTTTGTCATGCGTTCTCTCATCAGATATGAAAAATATTATTGCATCCAAAGGATGTGATGCTTACTCTTTGATTTTGGGTTTCAGATCGGTCTAGGCTGGCATGCAATCTCAGTGCATTTGTATTCTGCAGATGGTTGTTTAGCATTACCAACAAATTCATTTTGATCCAACAGGCAATATTCCTACTGGGCATGAGATTTCATATAAGTCTTGAGCATTTATCCACATAAGTTTGGTACATGAGAGAATAGGTTTTTAATCTTTCAGTCTTCTGTATCACAAAATTCACCTCTTTAAATCTGATTGTCTTTTGACACCAGACCTCAATAACTACATTTTCTGTTTTGATTTGATGCATCTGTATTAAGCAAAATATAAAAAATTAAATGATATGTATAATTGACCACCGACCAGTGTTATTTTTGTATCATTGATATGCTTTTATGCTTTTGTTATTTTGAAAATGGATTTTATTTATATTTTCTGTTTTCACTTTCAGTTTATTTAAAAGTGTTATTAATTTTGTTGTTTTTGTCATACTCTTTTTGTTACTAATACGGCAAAAAAAAAAATTGTGTATTCATTATTTATAAATGTTAATTATTTTAGTCCTTAAAGTTAAACTAAATCAAAATCAAAATTTTTTTGTATTAATTCAGTTAAGTGTAAATTTGTAAAATAAAATTATTTTTTTATTTTTATTTTTATTATAAAACATTATTTCAAGTAAAAAATATATATATATATATTTCTATAGTTTTAGTCAACTAAAGTAAACCTTGCAACTAGATATTTTATGATATGTAAAAAAATCACTGAATCATTGATTATCTCATCCAAAAATGCATTAACAGAAGTTTTCAGCATTTAATTCCTTTGATTTTCTCTTTCTCTGTCTAGATTTAACTTGGAGACATCCAGGGATGCCAGCTCTGTAAGAATCATGCAGGTCACATGGTCAGGTACCACAGTCCTCATCATTTCCATCTTGTTGCAGTTTGTCCAGTCAGAGCTGTCGGAAAGTCCTTTAGTTCCAGGTAAGCGTGCATGAGCCCTGTGTTTTGTGATTTTATTCCCAGATTCTGATGTGGATTCCCAGGTTATTCCCAAGCTACTTGGAACAGACACATAAGCCTAATAATTGTATCTGAACTCTGAAAAAAAAAAATAACAGTTGTTTTTTTGGGAACACAGAAATATCCTGACTTTATATTCTGCAGTACAGGCTTATGTGCTTTTTCTATGTGGCTCTGGTGTGTTTTTCCACTTCGTCTGTACTTCCAGTCGAATGATGAACTGTCTGTTTGTGTGATGGACACCATTCAAGGGATTGTCAGATCAACTGGTTCTCTATTTCAGGTGAATGATGAATAATGTTAAATGAAAGGAGGAATTCAAGATAAACGACAGACATCAGCTAGGAGTGACTGCTGTGTGACTGTGTTCCTTTATCATGGGTTGAAGAATTGAAGCGGATATATTAACTTGTATGAGTCACATTTGAACCGCTGAGCTTTTAAAGGGACAGTTCACCCCAAAATCATTTACGTAGCCTCATGTTGTACCGAACCCACGTGACTTTCTTAATTTAGAGGAAGGTTCTTTTTTTGTCCTGGCTGTTCTTATATTGAAAGTGAACTGTACCATAAATTGCAATAAAAATTGGATACTCCAATTTGACTTTTGGAGACAAATAAACCACTTCTATTGTGAATTTAGGAGATAGACAGTTCTAATTCTCCTTCATTATACTGTACACTACTGTTTGAAAGTTTAGGGTCTGAACGATTTTATAAAATTATTTATTTATTTTAAAATGTCTCTTATACTCACCAAAGCTGCATTTATCTGATCAAAAATACAGTAATTATTTTAAAATATTACTATTTAATTGTACAGTTTTGTGTTGTAATATACTTAAAAATGTAATTTATTCCTGTGATCACATTGTGTGATCAAAGAAAAAAAAAAATCCACGTGGGTTTGAAATTACATGAAGGTGAATAAACTAAGACAATTATAAATAGTCATTGTATGGGTGACCTATTCCTCTAAAGCTTTTTTCATCTCGTACACTTTTACCTAAGGACACCTGAGTGAGGGTGTCATCAGTTTTTGCATCACTGGCAGCATATTGTTTGTTCCATGTAAAGCGTAGTTTATTTGTGCAGTTCATCGTGACCGACTTCTGCAACAAGCTCTTTTTGGTCCTCTGTATCGTCATTTATAGCCTTTCCTTTCCTAATTCACATCAGCCCGGATGATATCTCCCCAAATCTCCCTGTTATTGAACCATTTTCCTCTTTATTGCTACACACTCCTGTATGATTCCTTCTCCTCACTTGTTTACCTTCCCTCCTTCTCATCTCCCTCCGATCCCTCTCCTTTCACCATATTCCTTTGCCTGCTGCTTTAGAAACAATTTACTTGTCAGCTCAGTCTGTTGGTGCGCGTCTCTCTGGGTTTAATGTTCTTTTCTGGTGTGCTGTTGGAGGCGGCTGTAATTTCAGTCGCGAGCAGGCGTGCGGTGATGCCTTTTGCTCGCTGCGAGCCTGTACTGATAGCTGGAGCCCGATATAGCAGCGTTAATGAACAGGGCTGAGCGAGGCGCATCCTGCCTGAAGTCCAATTCACTCCACCTGATGCGCAGGAACCGCCGCTGAGCTGTAAACAGATGCTGGAGCCCAACAATGAGCAGAGTGCAGCTGAGCATGATGGGTTGCATTCTGCAACCACCTGACAATCTGCAACCGCCTGACTGTCTAGCTGTACATTATCTCTTATGTATAGGTTTGTAAGCTATTTTTATACATCTATATCTATAATATCTATGAGAAACTGAGAAAAAGGGGCCTTGAAGGAGGATTAAAAACACACAAGTGGACTATGTGTCATTGCTAGATATCTGACCGAATGTATAACACAGCAGATTTGGTAGCTGTGCATCATGGGAGCAGGCACTTGAAGGAGAAGACTTGAAGGCATCCCTCACGCGTTGCTGACAGCAGCACTTTGGTCTGCATATGTTCCATTGCCCTGCCACACCAGGATGCTCCGTCAGTGTCCTACCCTCCGTGATTAAATATGTAGTTAATACAGCGCTATAAGATTATTGAATTACACCACAGCCGCTGTGACCTTTTTTGAAATTACAGGGTCAATTGTGCGAGACGACCGCAGCACTTTATAACAGGTGCCGGCTGGAACACAGCCTGAAGGAGAATACATTTTCACCGCTGATGACCGGCTCATACTCTCTGAATGCCACTGGAACATTTAATAGCAACAATATCACAGCGGCACTTTCCTGTTTGTCACTATTTATTGCCATTTCATAATATTCCCTATATTTACACTTTATCACTATATAGCTCCCACATGGGCCTTTCACCCAAGACTGAAGGGTCTTTTTCCTTATTCTTAAGGTAAAATGCAACTGTTACAACTTTACCCAACGTTTTTTTTATATTTCTATGTATTTAAAAGAAAAATTGTGAATTGTGACCAGATTTGAACCTGTATTGCCGACACAAGCACCATGGCTCAATGCATTAGAAGTGTTTTGTTTTACACCCATCTCTAATATTTTATAATGGTCACTGTTTTAGTTTTAGCTCATTTCAGCCATTTCTAACCTCTTTAAATGATGTTTGTCGATGTTTTGTTCCTGTTCCTGTTTTTCCCCTTGCAAACCATTTTCCCTAGAGGGTTGTGTAAACCAATCACCTCAAAGAAGAAGCCGAGTTTGTCCGATTTCATCCAAGCCATCATCTCCACTTGTTCAGATCCACCATTCACCTAAATGATGTGCAATTTAACCGGTAATGTCCACTCTTGGCACACGGCGCAGGAAAGCTTTTTAGCAATGAGACGGGTACAAATCACAGCACTGAACGCAAATGCCCTCACCTCTGAAGAAGAGCAGTTCAACATGACTTTGCACAGCACTTTGCAAATTGCCTTGTAATTGTGTTTGTTTGAAGAACGTTGATTTCAGGGCCATATTTTCATTTCTTTTGTAGTCGGAGACGGGGCTATTTTTGAAACACTGGATTGGACCGGGGTTGATATAGACAAATACAGAGGGAACAAACAGAAAATTCTACGCAAGTCATTTAGTGCTGAAATACTAAGCAAGCGCCTCTGTAATTTAGTGAGGAAAACATCTGATATTGAAGATATTTACAGGTTGTCAGGTTTATTTGGAAAGTTCTGTGTTTTGCACGATAAAGCAACAAGTAAGGAAAGCTTTCCTTCCCATGTAAATAAGAACATTTAGTTTAGTGAGTTCACTAAATAGTTGAGGTATTCAAACTGCTGTATTTTAGTTCAGAAAGCATGCTTTTACCTATTTAAAGGACTTTTCTGAAAATATATTGTACTCACCTTCAGATCATCAAAGATAATTAAGTCCATCATTAAAGCTGTTTTAACAGATCGAGCACCTTTATTTATGGATGTGTTTCTTATAGACATGCAGCTTTTAGCTTCACGGGATGCAAATGGAGTTATGTGGATTATTTGTAGATTATTGTGATGCTTTTATTAGCTGTTTGGACTCTCATTCTGACGGCACCCATTAACTAGCAAGTGATCTAATGACAAATTCTATTAATCTATTCAAATGAAGAAGCAAACTCATCTACATCTGCATTTTAAGGTATAGATGTATGACTCTGTATAGGTCCATGAATCTGAGAGATGGGGATTTGTGCATACATGAAATGTTTTTTGAGCATAATTTTCATTACCAGAGTTACCTATTCTTTTAGTGAATCAGGGAAAACAATGCAAAAGCGCTTGCATAAATGATGCTATATCAGCAGGCACCATTTATGTTTAGTGAAGTGCATTTACACATTAGATGATCTGTACAGATTAATAAAGGACAGGGGCGGATCTACCCCTGCTGCCACCCCAGTTGGCAGTAACGAATTTAAGGTTATGGCCAATTTGAAATTAAGAGCGCAAATCTTTCATGATATTCACTTTCAGCTGATATTCACTCAAATGATTCGCGAACCCGCTACGAACTCTCGAATTGATTCAAATGATTCGCGATCCCCATAACTGACTCAAATGATTCGCGATCCCACTACGAACTCCCGAACTGATTCAAATGATTCGCGATCCCCAAACTGACTCAAATGATTCGCGATCCCGCTCCGAACTCCCAAACTGACTCAAATGATTCGCGATCCCCATAACTGAGTCAAATGATTCGCGATCCCGCTACGAACTCCCGAACTGACTCAAATGATTCGCGATCCCCATAACTGAGTCAAATGATTCGCGAACCCGCTTTGAACTCCCAAACTGACTCAAATGATTCGCGATCCCCATAAATGATTCAAATGATTCGCGATTCCGCTCCGAACTCCCAACTGACTCAAATGATTCGCGATCCCGCTACGAACTCCCGAACTGATTCAAATGGTTTGCGATCCCCAAACTGACTCAAATGATTCGCGAACCCGCTTTGAACTCCCGAAATGACTCAAATGATTCGCGATCCCCAAACTGACACAAATGATTCGCGAACCCGATTTGAACTCCCGAACTGACTCAAATGATTCGCGATCCTGCTACGAACTCCCGAACTGATTCAAATGGTTTGCGATCCCCAAACTGACTCAAATGATTCGCGAACCCGCTTTGAACTCCCAAACTGATTCAAATGATTCGCAATCCCCAAACTGACTCAAATGATTCGCGAATCCGCTTTGAACTCCCGAACTGATTCAAATTATTTGCGATCCCCAAACTCAAAGTATTAATATACTGTAATATTTTTGTTGTTGTTGTTGCTATAAAAACAGACTTAAGCCATCAATAGCCTCATAGCATTATATAGCTCAAAATGCATTATATAAAAAATAATCAGGCAATAATGATTGGTTAATAATAACACTGTTAAAAAACATAATGTAGGCAAATACAAAATAAACTATTTATTTACATGTTATTAGAAATGCCATGTGATTGCTGCTGTTACACTTACAGGACAATCAAATGCTTGTTTAGGCTACTGACCAAACATTTCATTCAAATATTCACTTAATCTTTCATTTTTGGCCACCTTTTTGCTATAGATGACACAGGCTTTATAATTTCTTCAACAAAAAACGTGCATATCACAACCCTTACAAAAATAAACCATGGTTTTATCATAGTAAAACTGCTTAGTTTCCTTTTGCATGATTTCTGAATGCTTGAGACTATAAAATAAATTATAGTCGTAATAAAGTTATAGCCACAGGTAAATGTCAAGAGCTACAATTGTAATTTGTAAATAATACAATTTATTCATTTAGTTTTTTATTTGATTAAAGTTATTTTTTCACCCCCATAGTAGTTTTTTTTCCCATCATCATATTTGAGGAAGGGGGGCACAACAATAAATCCTGCTTATGGGAACCCTTAAGGTGTTGTTATACACATCTCAGAATGTGTGCTCTACTACAAACACACATACACACACACACAGACACTGAAGCACACATGGTGTTTTCAGCTCTTCACTATATTGATGCATGATGTATGCTACACATATCTCAGTGTGCTATGAGAGGATTTCACCATTTCATTTGATAAAACTATTTGTGCCTATAATGATTATTTATTAATTATTATTGTCAGCTAATAAAACCTATGCTTCAGGCACCATATTCATATAACATCTAAGGCTAAATCTAGCTCTTGACTGGTTGAGTTAGATGATGATTAACAATAAACAGTAGAAAATCAGTTGAGTCTCCCCAGCTGGAAATGGCTGTTAAAATCTTGTGTTTCTTATAATAAATGGACATATTGATAACATTGAACCTTTTATAATGTTCTTAATTACATGTCGATGCATACTGCATGCATTAGTGAGTGTGGCGGTGCTTATGGGGTATGGTCACTTATTCCTTATATGTTTGTAATGTTTGTTTCAAATGCAAGACATTGATTGCATGAGATTAAGTTTGTAAATGATAGCCTGTGTCTTTTTGTAGTGTGCTGCTCATATATTTATCATCAAACTGATAACTGTGACTAAATTCAGTATATATACGTCTGCCATATGTTGCCACCCCTCAAAAATTCCTGCCCCCTTCTCGCCACCCTATAAATATTTTTCTAGATCCGCCCCTGATAAATGATAAAATATCATCTTATGATGCTTGAGTTAGAGACATGCATTTGATGTTAAAGGCCTTTATGATCTATATTTATTGAACGATACTATAGATTAGGATTGTGTAGTGCCATGTCTATGTCATAGTTAAGTAATACCCAAGGGTTTTTGAAATACTGACCGGTCTTGACAGGAATGTACCTTAAGATCAACACAACATGGACATGCTAACCTTAGCAGGAGCAGGAAAGCAACCTAACATTGCCAGACTCATGCAGTTATCTCTCTTTGAGAACCAGTGCGTTCACAGGCTTTACTGTAATTGAGAAAAGGATAAAAAGATGGAGGAATATGAGCCGTCGTTGTGTTTTAAAGTGCTGACAGAACAAACATTTAGAGCCTACACACTGGAGTTATCTTGGGAAATCCTAATAATTTTCTAGATAATCAAGAAAGATGCCTCGTATGCATTCGCTCCTGGACAACACTGTGGTACACTAATGTTCAAAAGTCAGTTTTTTTTATTTATAAATTACTATTATTATTCAGCAAAGATGCTATTAATTGATCAAAAGTGATACATTGTTACAAAAGATTTCCATTTCAAATAAATGCTGATCATTTGGACTTTCTAATCATCAAACAATCCTGAAATCGGACTGTTTGATGAATAGAAAAAAATCACAGTTTTCACGAAAATATTAAGCAACACAACTTTGTTCAAGATTGATAATGATAAGAAAGGGCTGATGAAAATTCTGTATTGTCATCACAAGAATAAATTGTGTATTAAAAATATATAATAGTTAAAGTAAAATAAATATTTCACAATAGTAATCAGCTTTTACTTTACTTTTACTTTAAATTGATGTTTTTGGAATAATTGGTTATGGGACTGCTTTATCCATCCATGCTTTTCCCCCCATTTGCAGTTTGGTCTGTCAAGCATTTGATGAAAATCCTTTTTGGATGTGATATGACACATATCAGCCAAAAGCAGCAGCCACTCACTCATCTCGCTATGGAAGCTGATATTCAGCCATCACGATTTTTCTCTTTTCCATCTCTCCATCGACATACACCCTGCGGACTCTCCCCGTCTCTGTCAGCTCCCAGCAGGCTCTCTGCGGAGCGATGATGACTTATTCCTTGTAGCATTTGTTGTGTCTACAGAAATGATGCCCCTGTTAAATCGCCACAAGTGAACGGTTTGCGACCATACTCAAAATATCAAAGCAAAGTGATGAAAATCTCCTCGTTTAACTTCTCAACTTCTGCAAAACGGTCTTGCCAAGCCAGTGTGAGTTAGCTACATATGTCTACTGATAATATCAGAAAATAGAGCATGCATTGTTGATTTGAAAGTCTCTGCCGTGGTTTATCTGTCATTGTTGTCAGAGCTTTCAAAAGTAATATATTTAAAGGGACAGTTCATCCAAAAATGACCCTTCTGTCATCATTTACTCACCCTCATGAGCTTTCAAGCTTCAAAAGGAATGCAAAAGTATCATAAAAGTGGTCCATACAACTTGTGCACTGTTCTGAAGTTCATTTGTGAGTGAATTATTCCTTTAAATCTTTTTTTTGTCTTCCATCAAACCTCACCCGCTGAAAACAAAGGACGGACAGGTTAGACAGGACTCTGTGATAGGAAATCCATGAGGCTACGTGCCAGGGTGGAAAATGAGATTCCCTGTCTTTCCAAACCATACATCCTCATCCAAGTATCATGTTTGAGAACTTTTATGCATATTTATTTTGAGAGAGATGTGGGTGTTCGGTTTCTGTCATCTCTGCATTTAGTTTGTGTGTGTGCTGTGATTTGCGATTTTCTGAAGAGGCCCACATCCTTGATGCCACCTGCTGTTTCCCAGCATGCATTCATCCTTCTGCGCATCTGAAAGACTCTATGGAATATGAGAAAGAGCTTGGAAAGCACAGAATTTTTATTACCCTGATGCAAAGACCTGCATGAATTTCCATGCTTGTTTAGGATGGTTATGCTGGTTGGTGGACAAACATAGTTATTTTTGTCGATTTGATATTAATATTTTTTTTAAAGAACATTCTAGCCACTTTATCTAGTGGATAAAGACTTCAAGACTGTCAAGGTCCACAATGACAAAAAGTGGTCTATGTACTTTATTCCAAGTCTTTTAAATTAAGCATAAAATGGGGAACACTAAAAATTATTGGTCGCTGATTATCTTCTCCAGTAGATTGTTAATGAATCATTCTTTGAGTTGGATCTTTTCAGTGAATCAGTTGATTCAGTTCACTGCTTTTTGGGGATTTTTTTCATTGTTTATTTTACCATTAGATATCTAAGATTTTTTATCATATGTTCTTTTTTTTTTTTTTTTTTTTTTTTTTTTTTTACAAAATTTGCAGAATTCTAACTGCTGTATTTTTGTGTTTATTTTGTTTTTATTCTGAGTTTATGTAAATGTGAATATAGTCTTAGATGCTGACATGACAATAAAAAAACATTACTATTACTGTTACTACCTGAATTCGACATCCACTTTTCTCTGGCAAGAAGAAAAAATGTCATACTTTCTTAATTATTGGTTTTATTGATTAAGCAGGAAGTCCACCACCGCCTGGTCATGTGATCGTGTAGTTATAGAGTTTTGAATCTTTTCCCATTAGCTGCTGAGTGAAGCACATTGATCCCTCTGCGAGGGGATTCATGAATATGTAGTGTTCTTAGCAAGGCTTGGTGTGGCCTCTTTTTTTAAAGTGCGGCATTTAGCGCTGCTTTTGAAAGAATCGAATGATGCCAGTTTCCATTTCTACCCGTCTTTCTCTTCCTCTCCCAGGTGAGATATTAAAGATGATCTCCGATTTGGCAGCTCTCTTTCTTTTTAAAAGAGAAGCCATTTCAATCCTTTCATTTGTCAATCACAGCTCCGCCACGTCCGGGCCAGGAAATAATTGTCGGCGTCTCTCCTCTTCCCTGGAGTGGCCGAGCGCTTTTGCATGAGAAAAGAGAGTAAGCAGAGGAGGAGGAATGGAGAGGTGAGGCTGGAATAGATGCACAGCTGCATTGTTTTCAGGACTCGATTTATGTTTACTATGCCAGGAGAGTCTCGGTCCGCCGAGGCAATCAGTGAGAGTGTCTTCTTACATTTACAGGAGGGTTTCTGCGTGTGATGCTGAAGTTTCTCTCACTTCAACACAATAGCTGTTAGATTTCACCTCCTATCTTAGCTGCTATTCTCTTTCAATTCATTATTGTTTAAATAAAGACGAATATCAGTGATCTAGTTAAACTGTGCAAATAAAAAATGCCATAATTTGATTAATTTTAGTATTCAGTACACCCATTCTGTCATCATTTACTCAACTTCAGTTTGTTCCAAACCTGTATGATTTTCTTTCTTCGATTGAATGTGAAATAATTTTAATGAATGTTGGTTGACGGTAGCCATATCATTTTTTTCCCAATAAAGTCAATGGCTCCCAGCTATACTTTCCTTTGTGTTGTTCTAAAACTCTCATGAATCCCTTGACTGGCCTATATCAGAAAACACATATACTAAAATAATAATATTTAGAAATACTGCACATTCATTTGATATTTAAAGTGCTTTAATGTATGCTAATCTGTTTGGTGATGCTAGGTGCATGAAAATGACACACTTATTTAGCATTTTCATGTTTGGTTAAAGGCAGGAACAAAATATTTTACTATTTTCACATTTATGAAGAACAAAATATGTGAAAAAAGACATACACTACCATTCAAAAGTTAGGTTGCAGTAGATTTTAAGATTAAGATTTTAATTTAATTTAATTTAATTTAATTTAATTTAATTTAATTTAATTTAATTTAATTTAATTTAATTTAATTTAGAAAAATACTTATACTTTTATTTGGCAATTTACAGTGTTACAAAAGATTTTTATTTCAAATAAATGTACATTATTTTAACTCTTTATTAATTAAATAAACCCAAAATATGAAGCACCACAATTGTTTTCAACATTAAAAAAAGAAGAATTTTATATGTTTTATATTTTATTTTATTATTATTTTTGAGTGCCAAATCAGCATATTAGAATGACGTCTGAATGATCGTGTGACGCCGGAGTAATGATGCTGAAAATTCAGCTTTGCATCACATGAATGAATTACATTTTGAAATATATTACAATAGAAAAACTTTTATTTTGTATTGTAATAATATTTCACAATTTTCAGATTTTTACTGTATTTTTTATCATATAAATGCAGTCTTGGTGAGCATAAGAGTCAGTCATATTAAAAATGATTAAGAAATCATAAAAACTTTTGAACACTAGTGGAGCAAATCAAGCACAAATAAGATTAGAATGTCAATGTCAATTATGAAAATGGCACTTCTGAAAAGAATTGCATATACAGCATTGTAGAGATTCAACTCAAAGTTAGCAATTTTTCAATTTAAAACTCTGTGATTTGTTTCAGATGCAGATGTTTGAAGCTTGATTTAGGTAGAGGTGCTGTTTAAGTTGTTTAAATAGTCTCTAGCTCATGTTTAAGGTGTTTACTACAACGTTTCATTTTCATTTTCCATCCGGCGACAGCATCTCAGAGCTGCTTTTACAGTTCCATACTAGTACACAGCTGTTTCTTAAACACACAAACATGGTGGATTAATCAGTGCTCTTATATTCAGAAGCATCCCCAGCTCTTTTAATTCTATACCAGCTTCTACCCTTAAGAGTCTGAGTGTGTGTGTGTGTAATGTTAAGCATCTGTACACATGCTATCAAATATTGATGTGCATTGTGTCGGTATCTGTTTAATGAGCAGCTCAGGGGTTTGTTTAGTAGCCTGAAGGCTGGATGCTGTACTGATGCACAGAACGTGAGACCTTCCCATCAGCCCTCATCTCTTCTGATCCGTTCTTGGAGTTAATCTGGAGGGGTGCAGCTTTATGAGTCACGAGACTTGAGCGAGCTCTCCAGACCACTGCCGATGGCGGCTGGCTCTCTGCTTTCTCCCAAACGCTTGAGCTGCAAGCAGTGCTGCTGTTTCATATCGGCTTCTGTTTATTTCCTACAGAACGTGAGTGATATTGTGCCGTTCAGAGGCACAGGCTCATAATGTCTTTTAGGAAATGAAAAATAGAGAGTGAATCATCTGGCTTTATCAGCACTGTGCTGCTGCCTGGCCTTAATCCAATGTATCTCCACCTGAGGTTACATTTCTTCAGTAACTGAATTTTAAGTTCTTACAGATGTTTACTCGACCATTATATTTAGTAAACTTTGATTTAAAAGTTTTGATGAAATCATAGAATGAGATAATAGGATTGCTGTTTTTAAGTTTGGTGTAGGGATGTTTTATATCAGGGACTTGATTTCTTTGTAGTAAATAATGGATATGTACAAATTGTCCTAATACCTTTTCATAAAGGGATTTATCATTAATTTTAATTACTTTTCAAATGCCTTTTATAGGTTTTATTGTGTTACGAGACTCAGACTTTCCATCTTAAACAGTATTATTCAAACAATGCTAAAATAATTAATAATACAACGAATTGATGAATATTGTTTAAAATTTTAATGAATAAAATAACAAAAATATAAAAATACTATATTGAATGAATTTTTTTTTTTACATTTCTATTTTTTGTTTGTTGAAGTAAAATTGTTTAAAAAAAAGTTAAAAAAATTAATAACAATACTAAAGTATATATTAATAAATGCTATAATAGTATATAAATGATACTGAATAACAGCATATGAAAATCCATCAAAGAATATTAATTATTTGATCTGAAAGCTCTGGAACAAAGAGTGACAAGCTATTTTAATGTTAATGTGAAAATAATTTTACCAACCTTTGTCAGTGTTGACCGTCCCAGCATGGTGACATCATTTCCACCCATGCAATTTTACAGCTAATTCTTTTTTTTCAAAGGTAAATGTGCTTCCAGTAGTTACCAAGGAAACAGCAGCATTAGTGGAGTGCTTGAGATGAATTAAGACATGTGATGTGTCAAGACAACAAAGATAAATCTAGGTAAATATCAGCTGCACTGAATATTTCTTTAAAGTGTTTTTTTTGTGCAGTTTTTTCAGATTATGCAAAAATGTAACAAAGTTATTTAATTGTTTGTATTTTAAGATGCATTAAAAATAATTAGTCATTGCAAGACAAAGAAGTTGGCCATTTAAAAAAAAATGCCACTTACATTTCTATTACCATAATTTCCATATTAAAATATATGGAGATGTACGTGGAAATGTAATTTGCTCATGTCGTACATTTTCAGAATTCATTCATGCCCTTATGACTTAGTTCCTAGAGTAAAAAGTGTGTTTTAAGACTGTTTTCTCTTACAGGAGCCTGTGTGCGTATAGTTGAAGTAACCCCCTTGATAATAATTCCTGCTGTTTACTCTCTCCTGTCTCCCTCGACTGTTACGTTTGAATAACAGCTTATGCATTTTGTGCTAAATTAATCTTATTGTAATCAATGTTGTCATCGCTTCTGTGGAGTCTCGGGACTCAGGTTTCCGTCTGAAAGATTATCTTGATTTGCAGTCGTACCTCTGCTGGTGTAGTCACCATCTTTAATTAAAAAAGATGTTCCCAGTGCGCAAAACACAAGTTTACTTGATCAATGACTCAAGTACAAACTCATTAAAATGCATCTCACCTTGTAGTTATATCTCATTTGTTATCTTATTGTCTCTCTCTTGCTCTCTCAACCCCACAAACGCTCACAAATAACCACAGATACTCTGGAGCAAAATTCAGCCACCCAATCAAACAGAAAGGTTTCTTATTGATCATTTTGTCCAGTGTGGTTTAATGATCGTCATATTGTATTTGATGGATTCTTGCATGACACAAGATGAATAAAGATACTTAGAACTAGCGATAAAATAATTGTGTTTGATTTGCTGATGATATGAAATGATAAAACATTGTGAATTTCACAATAATTTTAATGTGATTATTACACTATATATAATCTTAAATACATTGTAAAATACTGTACATTTTACAAGGAAATACTATTTCCAACTTTCTGTTTTAAATGTTTTATTGTTATGTGTTACTTGCCATTTTTATACTTATTTATAAAACGGATCGTTCCAGTCCTTGATTCTGATTGGTTGAGCTGCGTTCGAAGCTGTTGTAAATTACACTACAAACATACACCTTTTGTTTACTTCTGTGTGTTGCTCGGCAACCACTTTGTCGGAACCACAACTGTTTCTGAGGAACTACATTGTTTGGTGGAAGATATGGAATAACCATTTTATAAAAGCAATAAGCCCTGTGAAAGCCATGGTTTATAGTGATTTTATAACAGCTTAAGGGGGTTTTAACAACACTCCTTAGCTGTTATAAAATAACTGTAAACCACGCTATCACAGGGCTTATTGCTTTATTAGGAAATTTACTAGAATATATATATAAAAAATAAATCCATCATCAGTTTTTGTTTTGTTTGTGTGTGTGTGTGTGTGTGTGTGTGTGTATTTACTTGTATTTAGCCTTGTTATATTAGTGTGTATAAACTGTTAAATGTTTCATTTAAAAAATAAAAACATGCAGAATCTAGATTTTAACTACTGGTGTTACAAATAATGGCTCCTTTAACTGAAAACAAACAAACAATCAGAAGCCATTGAGAGCACATACATAAACATTGAGATCTATTTTTAGTTATATATCCGCCAGCCCTATTTCATAGCCCTGTTATAACACACTTCTTGATTGAACTTCAGCATGACATTGGTTTAATAACGGCAGGGCCGCGTTAACCGCGGAGACACAGTGCTGATGAAGACAAAACTTTGCTGAAATGTTATTGGCTCGCATCCCAAATCAGAAGCTCTGAGGGATGTTGAGGATGAGAACTCCACACATCAGTGAGATGAATTTCAGCAGAGATGTCATCATAATCAGGCCCGGCCCGTAGCCAGCTATGAGGGCACCGAGGTCCGGACCTCTGTAAATTTTTCATGTTCGAAAATAACATTTGTTCTCTGATTGATTCATTTTCTACTAAACTCCTCATATGAATGTCTGCATGCATAATTCAGAATGTTTAGCGTCCGTGGAATGAAAAAAATAGCTTCGAGACGCTGCCGAAGTGAACAATCTTCAGAGTGTTGTGAGTGAGAGCTCACGATACTCTGTTATCTCTAACACTAGTGCAAAGATCTGTAGAACAAGTAACTTAGGGTACAGAATGAAATGAAATACCCAAACACTAGCCATTAAGAAGTCTTATGCTAAGTCATTCAGTAAAGTTAAACTCTTACAAATCATGCTATAAACATTCATAAGAGCACTAGACAAAGTTATCAGCTATATAATGGTGATAAATAAAAACAATAACAGCAATATGTATGGTTGCATGAATAGTAAACAACTGATAAAATTATCCACACCATAAATATAGTAAAGTAATGTCATGCAATATACAGGGTATGATTTAAAAATGAGCATCCCTCCAAAAACATCTAAATTTCTGTCTCTTTTCAAGTGTTGGAGTATATAATTAGTTGTATTTATATGGGTTATAATAGGACAATAATATAATAAGGGGGTTATTGTAGAAACCCACTGGACCTCACTAATTTTCAAAGCCTGGCTACGGCCATGATCATAATACTGCAATTAAATTTGAGATCTGGTCTTTTTGCACACACCCAACACATGCATGTCAAGACGTGAATTTTATTGTGTGCCATTGTTACTTCACAGTAAAAAAAAAAAAAAAACTGTTTGTCACATCTTTTAGACAAACACTTTAAAACACTTGTGTGACTACAATATCAGATTAATATTATAATTTATTTCGGTAAGTTGTGTTAATTGGCTCATCAATCTGCAGGGCTTGTCAGTTTGAATGTGAGTGACGCTTGTGACTTTCAGGCAGTAAATATGGCTTGTGAGACGTGTGTCATTATCAGATGGGCTCCGCATGCTTCTATCTGTCCTTCACATTAATGTCACGCTGTCATCTCACTGACGGGCCGCAGAGACACACACACACAGAGATGGAGAGATAACACAGGTCATCTGTTCTTTCCTGTGTGGTGTCACCAGTGCATTCAGAACTTCTGCCTGTTATTGTTGTTTCTGTGCATCTGTGATTTACGTCACTTCGACTGAAAATATTTTAAAGGTTTTTAAATGTGTTTATGTTTTAACTTTATGGCATGGCTGACTCACAGTGTTATTACAGTATCAATAGCTGTTTTTCCATTCAAAGCTATGAATATAACCCACACACAAAATTAGAATATTGCATAAAACATTTGTAATTAAAGCAGTGTTTCCATCCAATGTGTTCCAGAGAATAAAATTGTAACTTCCTGGGAAGATGGCACAACCTATATTTATATTTAATCTTACATTATTTTATTTTATTTTTATGGTGTTAGTTTACTATAACCCTGCTGTTTCTACAGGTGGTCTCATAAGGTCTGAGGGCCCACAAGATGGTTCATAATGATTAATCAAATCATTACTTCTGACAAAGATCTTTTTATGACAGATTTTACACTGTTGGTGGGCAATTTCATGGTCTTTCACAAACCTATGTGTATGGCTTGCTTTATGGGATGACAGGGGAATTAGTTCACGTTTGTTAACCAATACAGTGATTGATTCAGCTGAAATACCGTCAGACTGAGCTGATGGTTTGAATGTTGGCTCACTAATGAGGCAGAGAATCTTTAGAGCGACTCTATGATGTGAAATGTTCAATAGAACACGCTCTACTGAGGGTCTTTCGGCCCAGGACTTCAGCCTACACACTGAAAACCCTTACTGTATATTGCGCAGCATCTCAAATAGATGTATGTGTGTGTTCCCCTGTGTGTGTAATGTTTCAGATTTTGAAATCTAGTATGAAATGCTGATGTGCTTTTAAAATTAAATTAAATTAAATGTATGCATTTAGCAGACGCTTTTATCCAAAGCGACTTACAGTGCATTCAGGCTATCAATTTTTACATATCATGTGTTCCAGGGGAATCGAACCCCCAACCTTGCGCTGGCTTGCTTGTTAGCGCAGTGCTCTACCAGTTGAGCTACAGGAACACAAAATTTTTATTTTTAAAAGAATATAAACAAAAGCTTCAGTTTATGTTTAGGCCTGTGTCGATTAGTTTCTCCTGCTAAGTTTTGTTGTTCCATAAACTAGTATTGTAACACGCATGCATACAGTACAGACACACTCATTATGCACACACAATCACACAAGCCTGTGAAAATGCGCATACACTACATGCGTCATACATATGTAAATGTGTACACACTTATATATGAATGCACACACACACTCAACAAGCTCAGATATACATAAAAATGTTGCAAAATCATGTGCACACAAAGGTTATTGCTTTTTCAGATTAGTTTTATTTTAATACTAATGTAAATTTTTTTGCTACTTTTTTGCAGTGGTTTTGGTAGTTGCAGTTCTCTGGAAATATGTCTTGTGCATTTATATATATTTTAGAATAAGTTTTAATTTGAGTATTTACAGCCAATGAATCAGATAAGTATGAACCTTACTGTCAATACTGGAGTGCTCAATGACAATTTGATTTATTTATTAATTTAAATACGGTTACTTAATCACCTTTATTTATATAGTGCTTTAAACAAAATACATTGCGTCAAAGCACTGAACAACATTCATTTGGAAAACAGTGTCTCAATAATGCAAAATGATAGTTAAAGGCAGTTCATCATTGAATTCATTGATGTCATCTCTGTTCAGTTTAAATAGTGTCTGTTTTTATTTGCAATCAAGTCAATGATATCGCTGTAGATGAAGTGACCCCAACTAAGCAAGCCAAAGGCGACAGCGGCAAGGAACCGAAACTCCATCGGTGACAGAATGGAGAAACTTAACATAAACATTTACATTAAACACATTTAAACATTTAACTAAATTTTTAACTAAATTAAAATGTAGTTTATTTTAGTTTCCTTTTTACTTGATGCTGCTGGATTTTTTGCTGAGGGAATTCTTTTTTATTTTTTTACGTCACTGAATAAGGATTTTTTTTAATTTGTTTAAAATTAAAAACCTATATTTAAATGTTATATATTGCGATGTATATTCATATTTCATTTAAATATTTTATTGTATTTTATGTTTTATTATGCACACATGCAGACTGTGGTGTATTGTCATGTATGAAGGCTCTTCACACTCACAGATGCTCTTTCCATCGTCCCGGTGTTGCTGTAGTATCAGATGAACTGTGTGGGGTGGTGCTGGGGGTGTTGTGGATGTCAGTCATTGACTGGCCCGTTGAATCTTTCAGCCCACGTGGAGCTTCGATCTGTATGGATTGTGTGTAGGCTGAAGGGTGAAGAACTACAGACTTTTGTAATTCTGATCATTAATCACACTGTCACCAGGGTCCGGGGTGTCATCCTGTCCAGCTCGCCACACACTTACACACAGGTGTTATCCAGCTAAACTCCTGCCGACACTCTCTTTCTCTTTGGCAGAACATCTCTCTGTCCTTTTTGGCAGACCACACACATAAGCCTTGTGTCATCACTTCATCTGTCCTTGGTGTAGCTCAGATAGTGAACAGAGGAGGGCCGGCCACCCTATAGCAAACTGACAACTCTGAGTGGATGCCACTTAATGCTGTCCACAAGAAAAAATATATACTATAGGGCAGACAGACTTATATGGATAGTGCATCTTTAAATAAATTACAATTATGACATCATTTACTCATTTTCATGTTGTGACTGATTTTCTTTTATGGAAAACAGGGAACCAGGGTTACATACGTAACCTTAGACGTTCCTCTTCAGGAACTCGAGCTGTGTCGAGAACGTTTGGGGAACGGAATGCCCACACCGCCAGACTTTCAAATCTCTGCCTAGTGTGGAAGAGCACAGCTAAAGCAAGAGAAGGAGACAGGAACCTGACAATAATCGGGGACAACCTGTCCAATGGCCAACTTCAGAAGGAGTGAATCTTGACCCCCAAAAGAGGGGAGATCAGAGGACTCGAGGCTTAGGATAGCATCCTGATCACCGCTTAGCATAAGCTTCTTCTGGCTGGAGGCCTCAGCTTCAGCGCACCATGGAGGAAAGATGTAACCAGAGGGTCTCTGCCAACTAACTGGCCACGAGAGGGGCACGGTAGGCCGCCATGGCCACCACATAGACCTTCAGGGTGGAGTGGGTCAACCCTGCGGAGAGCCTCCATTGGATTGATTACACACGTTATTCAGAAACGTCACGCTGGAGGCGTTCCCCGAACAAAATGTAGTATATTCTGATATTGTTGCCCCAGCAACTGAATAGTTCATAAAAAATAGGGCCCAAATGTTAATATTTAAGGAATTTTCCATATAGATTATTCACAGGTGTTTTCCTTATATTTTGAATTGCACATTTTGTTGTTTTTAGACTTAAACAGATGTCTGTAAATTCAACCGATAATGTCCTGGCAGAAAATTGCCAATACCTTTTCCATTTTTTTATTTTTAGTTTTACAGAATTGTTTCTTACAGGTTACTATATTAATTCATTGTATGTAGAATTTTCATTCTATATCAAGTCATTAGAATTAGAATATATTGGTCCACCAAATTCACTCTTGCCATTTTTTAAAGCTGAAGTATCTGGCTCATGCAAGAATCTATTTGTCTTTATTTACATGTGAATCACAGAGTTTTCATTTTTGGATGAACTGCAAGTTCATCTAATCATTGTGGCTGTGTTGGTTAAAGTGAGAGTTATTAGTCAGTTTTTTTGCTGAGATGCTCATGTGACCAGCGTATTATGCTATGGTGCATTAATTGGAACTGTAAGCCAGCATGGTATTTTGGCATGTGTTTGCACTTTAGATGGAATTTTTTTTTGTCTGTGAGTACATGTGTGTGAGTGTGTGTAGGCCTCAACAGCTGTTTTGAGGCAAAGTGCAGCACATCTTCACCCTGACGCAGAAAACGCTGACGGTGCACGTGTCATGAAGTCAAGGTTACATGTCTGTGTGTGTTGGCATCACCCGTTTTTCAAGCAGAACATTATTTATTTATTCCACCTATTTATTTGTCTAATAGGTTTTCATTCCTCTGTGATGACCCAGTGATTGTCTGGAATTCCTCAGAGACTATGAGATCAATAAGTAGACAGAAGACAAAGACAAGGGCTGTGTGATACGTCTTGACTCAGTACAGATGTGTGTGTGTGTGTGTGTTTTCATGTAATCATTGTTTAGTTTTTGCTTTTACCCAGAAGAAAATTGGATTTCTCTGATGTTTCTGTCTCATAACTCAGAAAACTTAATTGAGAATTCTTAGTTTTGTTTCAAGTTTTGACTTATAGGAATAGTTCACCAACCCCCAACCAAAAAGAAAGAATCACTGTTGTCGTCACTGTTGTTCTTCCAAACCTGTATTGAATTTCTTCTGTATAACATGAATATATTTTAAAGTCCATTTCAAACATTTTTGTCAATAAAAGTACATGGGATCCAAAATGACATGAGATAATTTCATACTGAGATCTTTGAAATTTGATTTCTGATTCTGATATATTTTCAAATCTTTTCAAAACAGTTTCAGATGTCTCTTCAGTAGTTCTAGGTTAGACATATGACATTATCTGATTTCAGTAGATAACTACCTTTCTTTTTTCTTTTTTTTTTGTTGTTGAAAGAAATCAATACTTTTCTCATTAACCAAATGATCAAAAGACTGACTCAGCACAACAGTTTTTAACTGATAATAACAAGAAATGTTTCTTGAGTATCAAATCAGCATATTAGAAAGATTTCTGAGGATCATGTGACTCTGAAAGCTTGGAGTAATGATCCTGAAAATTCAGCTTTGCTGTGACAGAAATAAATTACATTTTAAAATAGATTTGAACAGAAAATAGTTATTTTAAATGTTAATAATAGTTCATAATTATACTGTTATTACTGTATTTTTGTCAAATAATTGCATCCTTGGTGAGCAGAAGAGACTTCTTTCAAAAACCAGAAATCTCACAGTACACCTTTAATGTTATTGCTGTCTAAAATAAACAACTGAGATATTTTAGAGATCTCATTTATGGTTTTCTTTCCTCCGGGTAACTCTCTTTTTCATACTCTCATTTACAGACTGATGTGTGAATAGATGTTCTAGACCCTTACACACTTCTCACTCCGTCATGCTCTTATCACATCCTCATTTCTCTGCTGACAAGTGTTTCTCTTCCAATCTCTGACATCACCAGTGTACGAGTCTCATCTCTACTCAAAGCGCTTCTGAGAATTTGGCCATTCTGTATTGATTCCCCATCAATCAGTGGGCCACTTTGGGGTTCGGCCCAAAAGAATAATCCCTGTGTGTTGAGGGCCAGAATAAGAAGTGAAATTGATGGCAGAGAGGGATCGATTGTCTAGTGCTGGTCTTTGTCCGCGCTCGTCTGTAGATCCCCTAGCATCAGGAACCCGTAATGAATCCCTGTTCTGAGAATTTCAATATTGATGAAGATGTTTCTGCTGACAGTGGATTTGACACTTGTACAAAGCATATAGCGTTTTATATGTCAAATTTATAGTGGAATACAAAATTATGCATTTAAAATGGTGCATTTAAAATCTTTTTAATGTAATAATCAAAATACCATAGTAATATATTTGCATAAAAACAGATCAACACATGCATGTCTCAACATCTGAGCATGCCTTTATGAGTTCATCTATCATTATACTGATATTAGAGACTATAACCAACATGTGGCAAAGTGTGGTGGTCTCACACAAAAGTGTAGCACTCTACCTAATGGGATCTGTTGGGAAAGTGGAACTAATGGGTAAATTTAGTGCCATGCAAGGCCTTGCTAGTGTATTTGGTGCAGCATACTCTCTAGGAATCAGCAATAAGTAAAACGCAAGTCAAGCTCTATTGACCACATCTGCAATTACCACAGAAATGAATCATACAAAATGTGTTTACAATAACACACTTCCAATGGAAGTCATTTTTTGTACTAGCGGGAACTATTTTCATCCTTAAATGCTGTCGATAGAGCTTAACTTGTATTTAACCCAGAATATTGCTCATTTTAATGCTGAGGTGGTGTATTTCACATCATACTTTACTCTGTTAGACTTGTACAATTAGACTTGACAGCTAATTTAATCTGGATCCAGTGCGCTGATACAGACCTTGGTCCAAAGCTGACACATGCGATGATTAACCGCCAGCGGTCCACAGCCCCAGACAGACAGCGGGCTTTTAGTGTATTAACACACATTAGCACTTTCCTCAATACAAAGTCTTACTTCAGCCCTGAGCTGCCAGCAACACAAATTGAGCAGAGTTTTTTAAAACGACTGACCTTCCGATTCAGCGAGTGAATTATGGGCAATTTTATTACCTCACAGGCCTTTCAAACAATGCAGATACCATTTTGGTCTAGAAGAATTAAGCTAATCGAATGGGACCACTAGCCGGGGGGTGTCAAGAAGACAAACGGATACAGAAATTTAAGCCAGGTCCATTTCCGCATGGAAATGGTATCTAGAGACATCTCATAAGACCTTTAGCTCAAAAATAATGATCACCTCAGTTTTAAAGGCGGAGACTTAGAGACTTTCTCCATTTTTAAAATGAAGCCAATTATCCAGCCTTAAACCACCGTCTGACCCGGGTCTTTCAGTTAAGCATGTGCTCGTACCAGTGTCATGGGTACCCAATTAAGCTAGCCGGGGGAGACAGGTCCTCACTGCTGCTCTCTCGCTCCCTTGCTTCCCCATTACGGAGTAAAAAAGTCTGAGAGGAGGATGCCTCAGGTGGACTGACCTCCCGACCTGGTGAGGAAGGGGAGCAGTGCTTTCATGAGCCCTAGAGCCTACAAGTACCTGCGGGTTTTGAATTGAGTGTGTGTGAGAGAGAGGAAGATTAAGAGAGGATAAGAAATAGAGAGAGACAATTCACAAGGGAGGAAGCGAGAGAGAGAGAGAAAAAAAGAGGCCAATTCAGTGACTTTGGTTTCCCTATTTTTATATTTATGGAGTGCACACTTGCACATTTATCAGTGCATTGTCACTTACACTTTCATATAGATTGCTATGTCAAATATCAGTGGCCAAATACACTCTAAAATGATTTGTTAGGGACTACCACATTTAAATGCATGAGAGAATACACTGTAAACTATTCATTAGCTCCAGATTCCAAAAATAACATCTAGTATCATATCTAGTTTATAATTCATCTGTAGTTTTGGCAAATGTTATCTTGCAAGTTGGCGTTGGTTGATCATATCTTTATCTTTCCTCCATGCAACGCAAACACAGCATGGGCAGTGATGTCCGATTTGCAACCAAATGGTTCTTCTTAGCCATAAAGTTTCATGAAACCACCTCAAACCTGTTTGTGAGTGAACAGTTTAATCATTCAACAACAAGTTCACAAATGACTCCCTAATTGAACTTAAGTCATTTTCAATTTTTGTTCAATTCGAAATAAACCGGGAATTGTTACAGTGATATATACGTTAAATTTGTGAGACTTTGTTTACATTTGTGTTCAAATGACAATGTGTGATTAAAGATACAGTCACAATAAAATTATGTTGAGTGAAATGAATTATATGCTAATAATAATAACATTTAAAATGTGATTTAATCTAAATTTTTTTGATTAGTTTTTAAACATATGAGGTCCAATGGCTTGAACAGGACTAAAAATTATTTAGATTTGAAAGAACCCTTAAACTTAAGTATGAGCAATAATAATAGGGATTCCTTAGCAAAACCCATTAATAATACTGAATGATGTTCTTTTGTCTGTGTCTAACATAGCAGCAATGATTATTTTATTTTATACTGTGCCCAGTGCAACAGTAAAATGAGCAATAAGGAGCCTTTATGGCTAATTTAAGGTGTTGTGTACAGCCCTGTTGTTTTCTTAAAGAAACAGAACGCATATAAAACCTTTGGCAGTCATAAAACTCTGTGACTTTATTTTATTTTTGTAAAAATAGCTTCTATGAGAGATCCTACAGTGGGTCTTAACAGAACCTATATGCACATGGTACATGGAGCATGAAGGGTGCAATTCTTGCACACAGAGTTCATCCGTGGCCATAAAATCATATGGCGTGATAAATCCTCCTCTTCCGCAGCATCGCCTACATGCTTACTCAGTGCTTTTGATCACCCGTGGTCCAACTGTCCTTTTCCCTGCTCTCCTTCTCTCTCTTTCTTAGACTCTTTGTCTCTCTCTCTTTCTCCTGGGCCGTCTCTCCATCTGGAAGGATGGCAAACAAGGGCTGGACCTCCACCCCCCATCTGTCTTTCTGGGCAGAGTTTGTTCGGTAAACTCAGAACTAACCATGTAAACAGAGGGCAGCACATCCGATGGTGGACATCTGTCCAGATGAGCCCAGTGGAGACAGCTGTTGTGTGTTTACTGTTGAGAGTTCTTTTTTCTTCCAGGTACAGACCCTCCACCCTGGTGCAGACCCCCCCTCAAGGACAGGGCTGCTCAATCTTACTGACCTTGATGTGCGCCTAGAGATTTTTTGTAGCTTTTTTAAGGTTGATCGTTGTGTAACATTCATGAGAGCTATAAAGAGCAGAGCAGACAACTCCATATGCCAGGGATAGGCAACACCGGTCCTGGAGGGCCACTATCCTGCAGAGTTTAGCTTCAGCCCTCATAAAAACTCACCTGCCTTTATCTATCTAGTAATCCTGAAAACACTGATTGCCTTGGTCAGGTGTGTTTAATTAGGGTTGGAGCTAAACTCTGCAGAACAGTGGCCCTCCAGGACCTGAGTTGCCTATTCCTGCCATATGCTTTCGAATCGCCTTCACGTGTTTGTTCGTTCGTTTGACTTTGTTTTTTTTTTGGATCAAGTCAATCGAACAAACAAACACGTGCACATATTTGCATCGCTCTGATCGTTCCCTCTAGATCTCACCTTCTCACACGCAGCCCCACGATTGGTTGATTATGTGCAATACCTGCATGTTATTGGTTTAACTGCTCTGGATGTTTTAGGCAATATTAAAATCCTGGCCGGGACGTGTCCCGTATGAACGGTGCATATTGCCACCCTAAATAACAAGGACTTATAACTTATTAAATATCCACATATATTTGATATAAAATAAAATATAAAATATAAAATGGCAATTGAACAGGTGTACACTTTATACCGACCGGACACTTTATTAGGTATTCCTTTTCAATTGCTTGGTAACACAAATTGCTAATCAGCCAATCACAGGGCATCAACTGCATTTAGGCATCTAGATGTGGTGAAGACGACTTGCTGAAGTTCAAACCGAGCATCAGAATGGGGAAGAAATGGGATTTAAGTGACTTTGAACATGGAACGGTTGTTGGTGCCAGACGGGCTGGTCCGAGTATTTCAAAAACTGCTGGTCTACTGGGATTTTCACGCTCCTGTCAGCTAAGAACAGGAACTGGAGGCTACAATTCACACAGGCTCACCAAAATAAGACCATAGAAGACTGGAAAATATTGCCTGGTCTGATGAGTCTTGATTTCTGCTGCAACCTTCAGATGGAAGGGTCAGAATTTGGCCTAAAGAACATGAAAGCATGGATCCATCCTGTCTTGTCTCAATGGTTCAGGCAGCTGCTAATGGTGTAATGTGTGTGGGATATTTTCTTGTCACACTTTGGGCCCCTTAGTACCAATTGAGCATTGTTTAAATGCCACAGCCTACCTGAGTATTGTTGCTGACCATGTCCATTACTTTATGAACACAGTGTACCCATCTTCTGATGGCTACTTCCAGCAGGATAATGCACCATGTCACAAAGCTCAAATCATCTTAGGCTGGTTTCTTGAACATGACAATGAGTTTACTGTACTCAAATGGCCTCCGCAGTCACCAGATCTCTATACAATAGAGCAGCTTTGGGATGTGGTGGACAGACAGACATTATTTTGTTGACATTGTGACAGAAGAATCCAAGAAAAAGCTCAAGGTTTAGACAAAGTCTCTAAAATGAGGTGAGACTGGAGGAAATTATCATAAAGAGTGCTTGTGACCGCGCACCCGCTCAAATAGATTCAGAATCTCAGACAGACTGATAAAATCAACAGCGGCATTCTGTATTCTGTGAATGCGGAGGACAAAATCAGCTATAAATATGGATGTCCAACAATCTTTTCTTACCCTCTCCCAAAGACAAAAAAAAAAAAATCCTATTCAGCAAGCTGTGAAGTACAACATTAAAACTAGAAACAGGAGCCTCCAGCCGCGATTAAGCTTCGGCTGAACCATAACCTGGTAATTGTGCTGGACAACTGCAGCCCCATGATGATGATCCAGGGTCGCGTTAGTGAGAGGATGACATGTTTGAGGCAATGAACCAAAAGTCCAAAAAATTAGATGATTCTTGGACACCTTCCTGCGCGTCTGGTCCTCTGGACGGTTAGTCAAACCGTAACTGAGCAATTCATTAATGAGGACGCTGAGAGGAATTGGATTCACGCTTGAACAAACAGCCAGCAAACACAACGAGGCTCAGAGACGAAGACCCTGCTGCATTTACATAATTTCGAGTTTGGGTTCGGGAATGGTATGATAAAAGTGTCATTAGGTCTTGTGTGACGAATTCGCGAGCGTGAAGATGAATTCTCTGTCGCCTTCCTTTCCACTAATATGCCATAAGACCTAACGTAATGAGTTCAGCTTTCCTATGGTTAATATACCTGTCTAGCCGTATTGTCCCCCAAAAGACATACCAGTGTTAGTTGTTATTTACAGTATGACCTGCCGTCCCCAGTGTCCTCTCATGTTATAGAATATATGAAGTTTATGAGCTAGAAGAGATCGATAATTTAGCACAGAGAAAGAGATATTGGTAATAGAAGCTCTGCATTAAGGAAAATCCTTCAGTGTGATATTTTGATTATTTTTTTATTGCTCCCATATTGTTTTGACAACAAAAAACAATGAAAATGTTGGAAAGAACAACCAAAAGTTCTTTCAAGAGACATCCTCTATGTCTTTAGGTACAGATGATCTGAAAGTTAATGTAATTGCAGCGTGCATGTGCTGTAGCTCTTTCTTATGCAGCGCAGCATCTCACTTTTTGCTGCAGGGAAACTTGCTGTTTAATTTGAAGTGTCTCAGAATAAACCTCTCGTTTGCTAAAATACTCAAAGTGTCTGATTCATGCAACCATATGTTTCAGATACGATCCCACCAAGACCACGAATACCAATGTTTCTTCAATTATAGGCATGTTTATGTCCCAGGGTCTGATTCTGTTAAAACTGGCATATTTAAATAGTTTCTTTGAGGTACATTAAACATAAGGTCTAATTAAAATTCTTGGAATTCTTGGAAGACATAACCACCTTATTTTATTGTGTGAAGTGCAGTATATTTATTTACTTATACATTTTCATACATGCATCCTAAATACACAAAATTAAAGTAGTTGTTGTGTGAAGTTATGATGCATACATTTCAGACAAGGAAGTATGATTAATTTCCACCACCAATGGTATGAATGGTGATTTGATATGTGATGCAGTTTACATTTATTGATGCATAAAAATGACCGAAATCTCCTGTGATGCATCTATATCCACTTTTGGACACTGTTAGTGAAAATATGCGAATCTGAAAACTGTGTTTATTTTCTAACTGTCCACAGGGTCGAAAGTGCCAGTGGCTGGAGAAACACCCGTGCATGCACTAATCCTTGTGTTACACCAAATTCCCTGTGACTTTTTTCTGGCAGATCATACCCTATTGTGATTTCTCTGGCTTACACAAGTAGCATTGCCCACAGTTTTGATCTACAGCCCCAGAAATCTAATGAAACAACAATGGCAAAAAAAAAAAAAACTGCCATAATTCCCCTGAATAACACACATTGGTCCTTCTATATCTGTACAGCAAATGTCATCTGGGCAGAGAGCTGTTCCATTCGTCAGTGGAAATGGCCCTAAAGACTACATCTAATGTACATTCAAGTGCAGTTTATTCTTCTTGCAACAGGGACGCAATGACACTTCCAACATCCAATCCGATTATTAAAATGGCTCCTCAAGCCACTCGTGTGTGGCGTCTTTTTTTTTTTTTCTCGATTACTGTCGTATCTAAGGCAGTAGCTCAGCAGCAGATGTCAAAGAATCCATTTTAAAAGCTTTGACCTTAACAGAATATGCCAGCAAATAGAGATTCGGCGTCTCCAATGACATTTCCCCGGCTTAGATAATACAATGGCTATAAAACCTATTTGGAATCACCCCTCACGGTTGTGGATTAAGCTGCCCTGCTTGATGAATTTCCCGCCTTAAATCTATCCGAGGGAAATTTTCTTTTGGAGCTTGTGTCGATGTTGAACTCTTTAGGGCAGACTTAGCTCAATGTGGCGGCTTTTGACAGGGTTTGTGGTTCCTGGGAATTGGAAAAAAAAAAAAGTTTTTAGGTGAAACAGAAATAGTTAACATTTAATTTAAAGTCTGTTTATATAATATGCAAATTTTGAGTCAAATCAAATGTTGTATTGATTAACTGCACTGCGTTTGAACTTTTTCACCCAAAACGATGTATCTGTATTTATTTCCTCTCACAATTCTGGAACCCTGGCTAGTTTATGTTTAAGGGTCAGTATCAATTGTCTCGTCTTGGTTTGACTGTAGAATCATTCGAGCGTTGAGGCCTCTGAGCTCAATCTGGGACATTATTGAGTCTCGCTGTTTTGACACGCGGCTTTATTGAAAAATCCTGAGACAGTTATATCGAAAGGACGCCACTTTAAGAAGTGCCGAGATGGCCGTGTTGGAGAATCTATATCTAATAGGCCAACACAGAGCACACACAATTGAGAAAAATCAATGCCACTTTCACATCTGGCAAAACACTGGACATACCTAAAGCACTGCGGTCTGTAGGTTTTCATCAGAATGAGGAGGGCTTGAAATGTTGCTGGGCTTTTTTGAGGGATATTAATATACTGTTGGTGTTATCTATCTATCTATCTATCTTGTTGTTTTTTGTCCTTCTGACAGGGAGGGTATATATTTATCTGTATCAATATCTCCCTATTAAAGATTGTTCAATGTCATGTTGGGGTCCTAGGGTTATTTTGTGGAATTAACTGGCTGGCTGTACATTTATCATTGACTTATGCATACAGATAGGAGGAGAGAGACAGCACTTGTTTGGGATTCAGATAGCAGTGCTTTAGCTTAACAGGAAGTAGACTGCTCTAGGGAAGCATCTTGTAAGTTTTAAAACAGCAGGAGTGGACTGACCGCCTGATCCCGTTCATCTTTCCCTTTCAGAGAGAGATTAGGAGAATCCGAGTTTGAGTCTGAGAAATCCACGCGATGGAGAAAAACCAAGTGTGTAGAAATGAAAAGTGTGAGCTTTTGTCTTGGGTCGGTAGGGAGTCCCCATCCAGCTGCGATGTGCCGACTTCTCCACCCTAGTGTTAATGTCACTTCGCTCTACATGGACGCTATTATAGCCGCAGAAAACGAGGTGATATGGAGGGAAGGATGACGGTCTCAGCTGATAACCCTCAGGAGTGGTACATGAGACGGAGCGGGTGGCTGTTAGCTCGGGCGCTGCAGGGTCACGGCCGGCGGGGTCATGCAGGGTGCCACAGGTGGGGTGCGGCTCGGTTGGCACTGATGAAAGAGAAGCGTAATAGATCTGCTCCCTTCCCCCAAGCCTTCTCTGTCCTAAAGCCACCTGAGCAAGTTTAACATCCCTCCGCTCTCCTCCCCTCTCCAAACCTCCTACTGCGCCTCTCCGTTTCATCTGCCTCCATCTGAGCGAAAGGGAATTTCAGGAGAAATTAGTGTGTGGGTATGTGTGTGTGTGTATGGTGTGTGTGTGTGTAAATTGGAGCCAGAAGTTTGAAATAATTCTCTGGATTCATCTGTTAGTATGCTGGTTGTGTGTTGAATAATATTCTTTTGCTTGAATATATATGAATAGTATAAATAAGATATACTATTAACGAAAATATATAAATCGTAACATATCCAAACACACACACACACACACACACACACACACACACACACACACACATATATATATATATATATATATATATATATATATATATCCAATATACACTGTAAACTATTATTTATTGTAAAATACAACAAAGATTAAAGATAAAACAATTTAGTATGTTTATAAAGAAAATAATACACACACACACACACACATATACATACATATATATATATATATATATATATATATATATATACATATATGTATGCATAACAATTTTTATTTTTTATTATTATTTTTGTCTTGTTTTATTTAATATTTCTTACACTGAACCTGTATTTCTGGCTAGTTTTTAATGAAGGTAAAACACAAAAATTAGTGCAATTATACATGTAATCAAGACAAAGCACATATAACAACACAAGAGCGTGTGGTTTATCCCATGTGCAGAAATTTGACTTAGAATGTCCCTAGTCACCCACTGGCCCATTAGGAGTCCATCAAACCAATATATAAAAACAGCCCCCTCCACCCATCCCCTCACGCTATCATGAATTCCCCTCATGGGCTGCTCCCCGCCCTGGCTTGGACCCTTTTTGGGTATGAACTGAAATTCAATCAGATGTTTAATTACATCTTAACACAGGTTCCTCGCAGCTGGCTCCTATTCCCCTGCTTCTGATTAAGGGGATTAGAAAAATTAAATTTATCAGTGGATTTGCATACTGCCACTGAGAAGGACCTGCCAGCACGTCTCAGGATGCTGTTGGGATGTCTCGCCCGGCCAGCCGTTGATCTATGTTTTTTCTCTCTCACTCTACGCCCCTGTAATGCTTCAAATGAGCCATAGGTAAAAAATAGCTGCTGTCTCGCACTGCACACTCACAGTGCATGTGGATTCTTAAGAGTTTGTGATTATACAAAGCCTCCTGTGTGTTATTGAGATTGGTGTAAGTTGTATAATTGTAGTTATTATAGTTTTATAGTTTGATAACTTAAAGGGTTAGTTTACCCAAAAAATTTGATGAGGAAAATATGAGGAAAAAAATATATGTAAGTCTCACTGGACTATAAGTCGCATTTATTTAGAACCAAGAACTAAGAGAAAACATTACCGTCTACAGCCACGAGAGGGCGCTCAATGTCTTCAGTGTAGACTAGAGCAGCATAGAGCGCCCTCTCGCGGCTGTAGATGGTAATGTTTTCTCTTGGTTCATTTCTCTCGGTTCATTTCTCTTGGTTGATGTCAAATTAATTTTGATAAATAAGTCGATAAAAAAAATTTAATATCTCATACTTTTGGATTTTATTTTGCAGAAGCATTGCAATTAATACTTAGGATAATTACAATCACACATACAATTTGCAAAATACAAATACAGGGATAAGTTTATACAGATTTTTTTCACCCCAAAATGAAAAGTCTGTTAATTATTTACTTACCCTCATGTTGTATCAAAGCTATGTAGACCTTATGTAGCCCCGCCCCCTTCCATTTGTTGTCTTCTGTTTGTATTTCCACAGCATGAAGTTAAGGTTGCACAAATTTTGGAATGAACCGCTCATAAAAAAAAGACAACTGATTCGAACATTACAATGCTCATCAAATCTTTCGTTAACTCTACAATAAGTAAATCCACTTCACCAGCTAATTACTCTTCAACAGCGTGGCTATAGAGCTATCGGAAAAACGGAAGTTTAAAGACAGAATTCTAAAGACAGCTGCACATATGTCTCTCTCCCTGATAGCACACGTAAATCACAGAGATGTCTATTTAACATCTGCATTTACTGTATAGCTGCTTCTTTTTTATTTTTTATTTTTTTGAGTTTTTGCTCATCTGCAGTATGTCTATATAGGATGTTTCCTGTCAGATGTCAAATAGATGTTTAGAAAATGTCTATGATTTAGAATTGATGTAAAACTGACATCTTAAAGATGTCTAGTAGATGTTTGTACGCAGCAGATGATTTCCAGATGAAGCGATCATTAACAGATGTACGTGTGCTATCTGGGCTGGCACATATGGTTTATGACTTGCTTTCTTTTGTGAATCATAAGAAGATACTTATATCTCTCTGTTTTTTCTCCCATACAGTGTAAGCCAATGAGCTCCAATGTAGTTTGGAAAATCTTCTTTTGTGTTATACAGTTTTGGAATGACATGAGTAAGAAAATGATCAGAGAATTTTAATTTTGGGGGTGGACTATCCCTTTAAGCGAGTACATTATGAATTTTTTATTTTATTTAAGGCTAAGGCTAAGAGGTTAAATAATGAATTATGCCTTTCTATCCTCCATAGCCAAACATTTTAGCTACTTATTTCTGATGAAAACACCCTCATATCATCTGGGCAACTTGCATCAGATTCAAACTTAAAAAATAATAGTCGTAGATGTTACTAAACTTTCTAGTTTTGTTCATGGGGTTCATGTGAAACCCTTTGATGAAGGTTTTTCTCCTGATTGTTTCATTCACAGCGGTTAAACTAAGCCAGTCCCGTCTTATAAAGACTCACCCTCACCGTAGCGCCCCATTGATCCTCCCCTAAATAATTCCTCTGCTCCTCTTCGAGGGCTTACAGGCTTATTAATGAAAGCGAGGTCCTCTGCGTTATGCATTCCAGTTTACCCGGGGTATTTGCATTATGGATGTATGTGTATTTACTTAGCCCAATTAGTCGCTCCATGCGCTAAAGGAGCCATTTTGGATGTTAATTTGAAAACAAACTGCATCAATCATTCACATTCTGCTTTTTGAAGAAGGACGGTAATTAGTCCCAATGAAACTCTATGATTGCCTGTTTAAGGCTGAGGTAATGCTCTGGTTTTCTGTCGAATTCAGTCCTCTGGTGATATATGTTTGTGTGTATAGCATATATATATATATATATATATATATATATATATATATATATAGTCTTGTATCAAATGCTAATATGGTGTTTTGGTAGTACTGAATTATTACCATACTTACACCATGAAAATACACCACAACTTCCAGAAAATATCATACTTCTGTGTTGCATATCCAAAAACACATTATTACCATTCTATAATCTTTAAAATGTGCTACTTTTTTGTAGACATTTAAGTATAATAGTCATATTTTACTGGTCAAAATGCACCTAAATCCCAAAATAGCACACAGAATAAAACGTTCCTCCCCATTGTTAACAAAATCTGTGCAGAAATTCATTCTGAGCAGTGAACAGAAATCCTTTGTTGAGAGATTGACTGTTAGTGAGATGCTGCCATCTACCGGTTCAGAGGCGACTTACAGCTGCAGATGGTTCAGGGAACAACCTCACTGACCCTCTTGCTGTATGATTGATTAAAAAGTTTTTTCAGAGAACACGCAGTCATTGAAAATGCCTTTGAGAACATGATCCTTTGAGGAATTTTTATTCAAAGAGAGCTTTTTGAAGAGCCATTTGCAAATGAAAGGCTCTACTGGGAGTGAAAGGCTCACTGAAGTGTATTTTTTCAGCCAAATCTAAAGATTCCGAGAGTTAAAAGACATCTCTACTGTTCTACGTGACAGTGAATGTATTGATATAAGTCTGACAAAGTAATGATTTTCTTTTGACTATTCTTATTTAAAACTACAAATAGCTGCTGTCGCCTCAAATACTTTTTAGTAATGCATCCTACACCACAGAGGTGACAGGGGTCCTTTGGTGCATACATCCATAATGTGTGCCAAAAAGTAATACTGGTACTTGGTTTACTTATCTCTGGTGGAGTTATACTTCTTACTCAACACTGCCATCTGCTGAAACTACTGTAGAAATGGAGAGGTTATGTAAAAAAAAGAAAGAAAAAAAGATAAAGATGGGGTGGATTTTTTTAAAATACTGTTTTGCAGTAATATTGTTATTATAAAACAAAAATATACTAATTTAATATAATAATATATTTATAATATTGGTTTTTTTTTGAGGAGGAAGGAAATTAGCTTTTAATCATGTTTTAATTGATATATATATATATATATATATATATATATATATATATATATATATATATATATATATTAGAGAGAGAGAGAGAGAGAGAGGAAAGGGAGAGAGAGAGTGAGAGAGAATAATTTGAACATTGCCCTCTGCTGGTCAGACTAATGTTGCATAGAGAAACTTTTGCTGAGACTGAAAGAAAAGTATTAAAATCTTATATCAAACTGGAATAACTTATGATAAACGTATTTTCTTTATAACTGTGATTTGTTTTAGCAAGTAAATTAAGTTTCACATGAACGCAAATACACTGAGGAAAAAAGATCAGTTTAGCTTCCTGTAGATGCAGACGTACATCCTCCAGCTGTAATTACTCTTACCCACTTCAGAGCAGTAAAGAGAGATGCTAACAGAACTAAATCCGTTCTGCGGGCCGCTAAAGCAGCAGTAAATCTCTCGTTGGGCTCTGGCTCTATTATAAGAACGCAGACGAGGCAGATTTCATCCGAGCAGCAGAGGAAGAGTTTTACACTTCTTCTGCCTCATCACTTCATTCAGGGCAAGTCATCAGTCTCTAACCTGCCATGTTTCAGGCTCTCTATTAAAACCTCTGAAAGAGCGACAGTACTTGTTTAAGGTTGAGGGTGTTTCAGACTTTCCGAGCCGTTATGTGATATTCTAACCAGCTAATCACTGAGCTGTTGGTGAAGCTAATTGGTATTTAATACATTTATAATTGTGACTATACAGTTTCGTTTTTACTAATAGTTGTTGATGAACCATTGTGATAATGCTTGCTACAAAACTTGTTTATGAGCTGACAAGCTTTGGTGGCCAAATTACATTTCTCATCATTCCTTGCAGCAGCACAAGACTGCTAATATGCATAAAGCAAAAATGTAATACTAAATGCACATCAGTTGCTCTTTGTTTTATTGCATTAGTACCAAGAAAGCTTTCTGTCTTCACCAGGAATCCAATTTGTTCACATAAAATTGTGAGTTTAGAAGAACTTCCCAGGAGAACATGAAGGCTGCATTAGATGCAAAGTAGCAGCTTCTAACAATTTCTAACAATTTCAGTTTCAGAGACCTTCAACAGTGTTTGTTTAGTATTTATTAAGGGCACTATATATCAAAACAAAGAAAGATGCAACGGTGTGATTTGCTGTGACTGAGTGTAGAATCATGGGAGTTGTAGTCTTCTTCCCTACAGCCAATGCAATCCGCTGGGATGAGCTAATAATTTATTAATGTAATAGAATGAAGAAGGGTGAGACTGAAAGCCGTTGAAGCGAAACGAATGATGTCTTTCTGAAAACAGGAATGAATTATTAAAAGTCCCAAACCATGATGCCCGGAGTCCAGGTCGTCAGGTTCTTACCCTCTAATTTTACAGATTCTGTGAAAAGAAAAAAGTGACCCCGTTCTTTGTCTCGAAATAAATAAGAAAGGCTTTGTGTAGTGCAAACTATAAAACAGCTGTTGATAAGGTAACAAGCCTCATGATTACCCCGCTCACCTCATGAGTAATGGCTGCTGTTTGCCTGGTCTTGCATGCATTAACCTTCAGCCCACATCAGCTGTTAATTGATTCAGGCTCTCTGGAAGTGTTTCAGCCACTCTGAAGAAGGGATGCAGCGGACTGATTGTGGGGACGGAGCTGGTGTAACGTGGGCTCCTCATCTTGCACTAGCCCCGTGATATAATTTTTTAAAATAACATTGTACAGACTGGATAGAACAGTGACAGGATAGAACAGTGTAGAGTGATTCCAATCGGGTCACACCACATAATATTGTAGGATTCATCAAATCCATCGCTAATACTTACTTTTGCTGTTGATTTTCTACCATACATGATGTCACTTCCTGCAGAATTTCCTGTAGCAGTGAGTGAGGTTGATTTCTGAGAACATAGCAAACACCTGTAAGTTGATTATCAATACAACAATGAAAACATTGTTTCTTTTTGCATGGCAAAAATATTAAATATATATATATATATATATATATATAATTTTTTTTTTTTTTTTTTTTTTCTTTTTTTTGTTAAAGTCCTTGTCTGTAATAAGATCACAGAATAAATTTGGTAAAGCCTTATATTTACAGCTCAGACGATGGACTGTAAAAAAGGGTGCAAGCAGAGGAAGAGATTGAATTGGAGATGCTGGATTTCCATTCACTCTGTGTGTGTGTGTGTTTGTGTGTGTGTGTGTGTTTGTGTGTGTGTGTTGGCGATTGAGCATCTCTAAATCACAATTGTGGAGTTGTGGACAAGGTCAACTGAAGAAAAACTCTGCTGCTTTTCTAGGGAGGCCACAGCTCGCTGCTGTTTCACTTATTGCTTCCAGCCTTTATATCTAAAATAGGTGACGTCCTGCCAAAAAACACTGAATGGTTTCAGGGTCATAATTCAGTTTTTGACTTATTTTCTTCACTCATGCATCCTCATATTATAGATCTCCTGTTTTGATGGTTTTTGAAGGGTTTTGGGCCAACTTTTGTTAAGAAATATTTCTATATCGTACATGTAAATTGTTATGCTGTTTAATTTTCTGTTGACCATTTGAACAAATGTGTTGCGGTCTATATTTTCATCCTCATCGTGGGCAGGTCTTATCTAAAAGTTGCTGTATTACTGGCCAAATGACATTATATTGGCAATGTGGCATCTATGGTAACAAAGTAGGCCGCAGGGTCCTTGGCGTCCTCATAAAAGTAATTTCATTGTAGGAGTAATCATTAAAGTTTCATCAAAGCAGGGCTTCATCAGCTGCTAATGTAAGCTCATTTACTTTTTTTCATATATTTTCAAGCTATCAATAAATGAAGAAAGGGCTTACAGCATCATGCAGCCCTGTCACAAGGATCTAAATGGCATTTGAAGGTGTTGATGTCCATCTCCATTTATTTCACTTGATCAAAGAAACAAGCTGAAATTCACCTAAATTGATTTTGATCACACTTCAGCAAGCAGATGTAAGCATGTGGTTTAGTGTTTATCCAGAAATCCATGATTCCTGTTTGGTTAGTTTTTGTGTGTATGTGCAGAGAGTTTTTTGAAAGACAGCATGATATGTATGTATAGAGAATATTAGTGGTTAACTAATGTTCCCAGAATCAAAATTTGAAGTTATTGAGCAGAACTTTGTCATTTAAATGGTGTATGTCTGCATGTATGTATGTGCATGGAGGACTCAAAATACTATTCCATAGTTAACAGCTCATCCAAAAAGAAAACACATTTGTGTGTGAACAGGTGTGTGCTGTCTGTGGCAGTGGGCGGTGATGTTTGATGCCTGTGTGGAGCTTGATAGACACGCTTGAGTAACAAATAAAACTATATGAGAGCATTTTGGGAATACTTTTTTCAAAAACATTGTACTGTCCCAAAACCTAACATTGTTAGAAAATTCTAATATTGCAACTAAAATCACATCGCAATTACAAAGTAGTAAGTTCCCAGGAGTTCTGTAAAGAGCATTAATGTATGAGCCTCTCTCACGTCAGGGAAGCTGTTACTCGCCTGACAAGAGCTGCCTTAATCGAACGCTTGCCACTTGTTAGCTTGAATTGACTTTCTCTCTTATATACACACACACACACACACACACACTCTCTCTCTATCTCACACACACACTCAGTTGCCGTGGCTGCAGGACTCACTCCACTTTTGATTTATCTGCTGTGTTCATATCAACACAAGCTTCTCCCTGGTGCCTCTGATGAGGCGGCTGTAACAGGGACCGCCGCTGCTGTCCAGAGGAGGAGCAGTGTGCCGATATCTTTCTGACACCTGGCCATGCTGATCACCGACAACTCTCGTCTTCTGTGTCCAAATTGGATTTCAGCTGGAGCTAGAGTGTGTCTAGAGAGCTGCTCGGCTGGCGTGGTAGTAAATATTCTGGAGTGGCTGAGTGGGATGTAAAGATCAGTATTTTGCTGCTGAACCTGGTATTTCTTGACTCATCTTCTTCTGGTTTTAAAGTAGCAGCGTGCAGTTTATAGTGACACTTCTGAAGGGTTATACAGCTGGATGTGATGTGATGTGAAGCTGCGTGTGGATCTTTCTCTCTGGAGTCATACTGGAATGAAGGCAGGGCTGGTGTTACCCATCGCTCTCCTGCTGCTGGGGGTCTGGACTGCGATCGGGCTAAGCTGGGATGGGGACAAGCCAGGGCGAAAAAAGGGTGGGTGGAGATGGAAAGGGGACAGGTCTCGTAAGTAACCGTCCTGCTCTTAATCACTTTTTTTTTGTCCTCAATACATTTTGGGGTGTTCCTGTGCCCTCTTCTTTCAGGATTTGTCATGCTGTTTTACTTTTCTTGCACTGCTGTGGTTTTCTCAGCCTCTGTTGAATGTTTTCTGTTGATTTCCATCATAGTTTTGTGTGTGTGTGTGTGTGTGTGTGTGTGTGTGTGTCTTCTGCTATGCAAAATACATTTTTAAAATCCCTGAATTTATTTAATTGGAAATGCAAAATACATTTTTTTCATGTGATGCAAACCTGAATTTTCAGCATCATTATTTCAGTCTTCAGTGCCACATGATCCTTAGGAATCATTCTAATATACTGATGTAGTGCTCAAGTAATATTTCTTATTATTATCAATGTTACAAACAGTTGTGCTGCTTAGTATTTTTGTAGAATATATAATGTGATAAATTTTAAATACGGAGTGTCTATTTACACTAAATGCAAATAGCCCGCCTTGTTGACAGAGGCTATTTACACTAACTCCACCCACAAACGAGTGATGGGGAAAGTCAATACTATAAAAGACGGCTGTCAGTCATCAGCTCCAGTTGCATAGATGGTACAGTGCGTACAGTATTTAGGGTAGGTGTAGGGAGGGCTTTATTGTCCCAATAAGGTGGCATCCATTTAATAATTTGAATTAAAATGATATAATTTACACTCAATCCATTATTATTGCATACTGTTTTATAATGTACTACTATGCAGTTTTGCCAGTATTTGAGTAGGTATTACAAATAGCAGAAAATCCTGTTATTTTAACAGTGTAAATAGAATGTATTACTGTCTGAACTTAGTGTAAACAGCATATTAAAAATACTGCAAGTTTCACTTAGTGTAAATAGCATCCATCACTATTTGCACTTAGTGTAAATAGCATCCATCACTATTTGCACTTAGTGTAAATAGCATCTATCCCTGAGAAAATATACTATTTTTACTTAATGTAAATAGCCTCTGTCATGCAAATAGCCACTGCCTTTTATATACTGTATATTTTCAGGATTATATATATTTTCAGGAACATTCAGGATTATGTGATGTATTTAACATTCAAAATAAATAAATATTTTGTAACAATGTAAATGTATTTATTGTCTCTTTTGATCATTGTAATGTGCCCTTTTTGAATAAAAATATTTTTTTTCTTTAATTCCACTGGATAAAATCAGTCCCGCGCCAACATATTTTTTTTTTTAACTGAATCCTTGGAATATTCTTTGTTACTCAAAAATGACATTTTATTTAAGTAAAATGGGTTGTGAATGGCAACTGACTGTATTCAGCTTCACACTCCTCATTGAATGTCTTATGACAGATCATCAGTACAGAACCAAACAGAGCAGTCTGTTGTCTAAAGTTCTCCTCTTGCTCTTGTACGTGATCAGTGATGAGCAGCGTGTGAGAGCGCAGTAAAAGCATGCACACTTAAGACGTCCATTAGTGATGTTTAGATGCAAGTGCAGGGCATAGAAGGCCTGTACTTATCATCAGAACTCTATCAACTCTTAGGATTGTCAGAAGACTCTTTGTGGTGACTTTGATTGACTGCCAAAAAGTGTGTTTGGTGATTGCTGATCTGACTCTCATCCTTTTCTAGAGATATCCTGGCAAATGGTATTTTAATATTAGAAGTTGAACTTATTACATGCATAACTATTCAGTTATTTTAGTGTCTCTTTCAGCAGCATTACACATATTGGTCCTGTTATGCATTCTTGCATGGACCAAATGTTTTCTGGTCTGGAGGCATCATAAATCATGCGCTGGTTACTGTCTGTGTGGCTCAATGTGGTTTGAGTTGTTTGAGATTCAGCATTTGGGTTCCATGTGGTTTCAAACTTGCGACCATCTGTTTCGTGACCTTTTCTCTCTGTGAACTATGATGGTGTGAAAGCAGAGTCAGGTGCATGCTGGAGAAAAGCTGAAAATATTTAGTGTCAGATTTATTTAGTTATATTTAGTTTATTAGAGTATCATTTGCTATTTTAACATACTAGGAGGACAAGGAGGTTTAGTTTAAGATTGTAATCCTTATGCTGGGTACACACCAAAAGATAATCGGGCTGATTTTGGGCCGATTTCCCCCCTTTCGACAATCCTAGCTATGTCCTGATTATCAGATTTTCACTTGGTATGAGGTGTGTTAAGAGTGTCCGAATCATAAATATTCAACGTTTAACATTTACGATCAGAAATCCTGATGTGTGGGGGGAACCCCGAGGACAACGTGTGCACACTCTGGAGATTATCATGTGAAACGAAACAATATCCAATCAGAAAGCGAATGATCACGTTCTTAAAGAGTGATGTAAGATCTGATAACAATTATTTAAAGTTTATTTAATAAGGCAATTTCAAAGAGAATAAGATATCTTTTCCAAGAGATAACTGAGAAGAAACATTATAAAAAAACATAGCTGTGTGATTTTGTGAACACTGCTCCCTCTAGCTCACTCTGTAACTTGTACAGACCATGTCCCCGCCATCCCAATGACTTTACCCAAACCCTTTTCTTATTTTTCCGTGAATTTTTGTGTGAAAATCATTCCAAACACTATCATTGCAATTTCTTCTTGCATATCATCCGCAATGGTTATTCTGAAGTCTCACAAGATTTTGCGTGATTTCCTGTGTTCACAGTTGAGACTCTGAATGAAATGTGTTCGTGTGTGGTGTGTTGTCTTTGTCACATCATGGCACACCACACACTATACCATCTGTTGGCCAAATTTCAACAAGACAGATGTTACTTTCAGAAAACTTTTTCAGTATAAATGAACTTTACACAATGTGTCCACTAACTTGTGTAGATTCAGATTTGAAAAAAAAAAAAACCATAAGATTCTATTCAGATATTGTTTTATTACCTAATGCAATTAGAGATTTAACTTTTTAACCTGGCACGGGTCATGATAATGTTTTCCCATTCATTTTCACTATTAGAATTTTCACCAGCTCCACTATGAATCACATTTCAATCTTTGAATGAAGTACTTTTATTATAGTACTTCAGTGGTAATATAAAACTAAATGTGTATATTATGTTTGTGTGTGTGTGTGTGTGTTTTGAGAGCATAGGAAGGCCAACTTGATTAAAACAGAAAACTGTCAAAATAAGTTTTTGACATTAACAGATCAGAACTTGAACGTGAAATTGAGAGACAGCACCCTCAGGGGTCACTGAGGAAATGTTCAGAACTGTTACAAACCTTAAAAAAAAGATCTTACAGAACCATGGCAGAAAGATAACTAACTAAAAATGAAATGCAGTATGATTCTGCAGAAGAAAACATCATATGTGTGAAATTTATCAGTGGCATTCCTCAGGGCTCTATCCTTGGCCCATTTTCACTTTGATTTACCACAGTGTTGATTTCTACTTTATAAGCAGACTTTCTTTTACTAATGGCTACATTACAGCAGAGAGCTTTTGAAAATAAAATGAGCATCCTTCCATTACCTATCAGAGTTCAGGAAGTGGTATCTGATGTGTGGTCTAATGATTCTCGCTCATAAAATGTCCATTTAGTCGCACATTCTCTAGGCTGCAATTACATGCATGAGCACAGCTCACCTTTAAAAGCGATAACGTCAGCCGTGCTCAGCAGCTTGCAGGTCACTGTCATAACCTGTAAGTAAACTCAAATGCATTGTTAACCAGATAAACACAAACACAATTCTGGCTTGTGTTTTATATGAGGACAAACAGAAAGCGAAAAGAGGACAAGATGCTCTGGGAAAGTTGAGTGGATGTGATAAATAAAACAAACATACTGTCAGGTCTTGTTCAGACAACAGAGTGAATATTTGATCCTTCTTCTAGAATGTTCTGACTAAAGGTGTATTTTATTTCCCTCGGTGGCTGTCAATTCAGTGATTGCTGAGGAGCAACATGATCTCACTGAGAGAAGAAATGGACACGATTATGACTTGTGAAAGCTCAGGGAATGCATTTGCTTACAAGAGTGAGAACAAAGGCAGATGCTGTCAATTAATTTTTCTGTATGTATATTCAACTGGCTCTCCCTCAAGGTTGCCTATGTAATTTCTCGCATTACCAAGTCCTTCAAGCAGCTAATGTATCTAAATGTGTACAGTATGAAAGTAGACACTTTTTTTTACACTTTCACTTCTACCTGCTTACTTAAACTCAACTTGAAATACATTTTTGTATGTTAGAGCTATGGTGTAGCTTAGTATAGTGTGATGTGTGTGTTTATTATATATTTGAGGTCTTTGGCTCACAAGATCACAGTTTATTTGTCCTGTAGTGTGCTGTAGGATAAATAATAATAAAAAGCTCATCTAAAAAAAGCTATTCTTCTCTCATTTTAGTGTTAAAAGTACATGATTATTCATATGTTTAGGGTCATTAAGATATGTTTTTAAATACATTAATACTTTTTTTTTTTTTAGAAATGGATTAAGTTTATCAAACGTGACATTTAAAATGACACTTTATATAAAGATAGATATTGTTAAAAAGATTTATAAAAAAATATTATATGAAACAGTTATTTATTTGTTTATTTACATATTTATGTATTTATTTTTTATTTACATTACACTTTAATTGTAATTTATTTGTAATTTTTCATTTAAGCTAACAGGTATTAACTTTTTTTGTTATAAGAAATAATTTATGTAAAAATCTTTTTTTTTTTTTATACATTTTATTATTTCTTATTTTCAGATTTTGTCTGTACCTCAGCTTGTATGTCATTTCAACCAACAATTTTGTCCATAATAAATCGAGTGTAATTTTTTTACCAGGAAGACAACATTTTCAATGAGATGCAAAGAAAAATCAAGGTAAATTTTTATCAAGGAAATATTTAATGACCCATAATTGAAGAAACACCCCTGTATGTAACCTTGCACAACAGTAACATCGAACTACATTTTAATTGGTATTCTATGTGATTGTGTCAGTGTGCTTGAGCAGGTGTGTGTGTGCTGTCTTGTCTTAAATATAGACAATGTGCATTAGAATAATAAAGACCTGTGCAATAGGCCAGCTGCTAATTAAAATAAGGACCCAGATGCACCGTCTCTCATTTAGAGGTCACTGTTTCACGTCTGCTGCTCTTTCTTTCACAATCTCTCTCACTCTCTCTCTCTGTGCTTCAGGAGGTTTGAGGTGTCTTTAATTAGCCAACAATGAGCGGTGAATCTCAATTACTGTACGCTCCACAAGGTCAGAGCTCAGAGTGACTACATCTGAACCTCACAGCATCTGTGGAACCAATTCGGGCTTTGGACAATTGAAATGAAATGGGTTTTTGAATGAAATTGCTTTTAATTGATCAGATTACCTGGGAAAATCATAGACGTTAGCATTGTGCTTTGTGTAATATCCTGTTGTAGACAGCATAGACGTGTTGTTACCAACAGTGACAGACTGATATATCAGACTCAAATTCCCTACTCTCATTTTTTTTTTTTGGGATCAATTTTTTATTTCTTTTTCAAAGAAAGGGTCATATACAATTGTATACAATTTCTTCTACAAAATATACCATACAAAAATGACCCTCTAAACCCCTCCAATCACCCACCCCACCCAGCCCCCCAGCGGTCCCCAAGTCCAGGCCACCTTAACAAAAAAAAAAAAAAAAAAAAAAAAAATATGCAATCAAAAACAATTTGCCTACAAAATTTAAAGAAGAGAAAATAAATAAATAAAATAAAATGCAATATAAATAATAGATACTCCAAAATTAAAAACTTTTTTACAAATAAAATATGAAATAAATAAATAAATACATACAAAAATAGAGGCAATCTACAATATGATAACCTTAGGCTAAACAAAGTACCACATAAATCATGTTAAACATTCAAAATATACCCCACGTTCATTTCTACTAAACTTGAAGTTTTTCTGTTAAATCCTTTGCAACTACTTTCCATGACTCAATGGTTGAGGCTCTAGCCTTATTTATTCTGGCTGTTGAGAGTTCTAACATTACTATTTCATGAAACTGAAGTAGCCAGTGTCGCACAGATAAAGTATGAGGAGGGAGCCATCTTTGTGCAATTATCTTTTTGGCCGATGTTAGTCCTGCCAACCAGATCTTTCTTTGTAGTTCAGTGAAACCTAAACTGGAATCATCATTTAGAAGAAGCACTACTGGTTGCACTGGAATATCTTTTCCTATCATATCAGACAATATTGAAGAGATCCTTTCCCAGAACTCATAAACTTTCTCACATTCCCACACCATATGCATAAATGTTCCCACTTGTTGGTAGGTACAGAAATTGCAATGGGGACTTAGAGATAGTTTAACGAGAAAACGTTTCTTTGGTGTCCAGTACAATCTATGACAGAATTTGTAATGAATTAATTGGTGGTTTGGATTTTTTGATGCACCGAATATATTCCCCCATACAGTCTCCCAATCAATCTGGTCAACAGACAACTCCCTTACCCAAATAGTATGCAATGGCAGTTGTTTTACCTTAACTTCAAGAAGGCGAGAATAGATAGCTGACACTCCTACTCTCATTTTTTGATAAAATACAGAGAGGGTTTTTATAGCTGGACTCTATCTCACGCTTTCCACCGAGAGGAATGTGACTTCGGACTTAGCAGGTTGTGAATCATGGAAGGAATTGAAACTTTCTCGGGCAGGAGCGAAAAAACAGGTGGATTAAGAGGATGAGAGACAGCCAATAAATTAAAGGTTCTGAGAGGCAGTCCATTAGGAAAGGGGGGGGGGGGTTGCCTCAGGGGCTCTTAGGATCTGATAGAGGTCATAAGGTCATAAGTCTGCTCAGGAAGGAACTTATGGAGTTCAAAGCAGATCAGAGAGTCCTTTGAAGAAGAGGTTTCTTTCCTTTACGATGCCCTCATTTTCACACATATATGAACACAAATATTGATTGTGCACACATGCACACTGCTGTAAAATACACTGTGTCCCGGTCAAGACACCTTCTCTTGGGGTGACACTAACAGGAGAGAAGTGCTCCTTAAAACACATGTTTCTGGTATGTTACTGCTACATTATGATTTTGTTATTTGCTTCTTTAGTAGGTTTCTTAGATGTTGTTAATTTATCAGCTTTCTCTAACATAGTTTTACATAAAATATTAAAATTATCTTATGAAAGTTGATGCGTTTTAATTTGGCAACTCTGCAATACGACGGGATTATCCATTTCTCATTGGGATTTTCTTTTTATGTCGTATCATTATATTCATTAATTTATTTGAATAAATTTTGTATTTACCCTGATACAATTGTATTTATACATATTTTGTATTGTTTTTCAGTTTTATTATTTGTTTTTCTTTTTTTTATGTTTTAGTAGTTTTGTGTGTGTGCGTTTCCATATAGTTTTTATTATTATTTATATTATTATTTTTTCAGGTTTAGTTATTTTAGAACATAATGTAACTAACTGAAAGTTTTTTTTTTTCATATTTAATTTTATTTCAATTGGCTATAATAACCCTCATATAGACTTTCCAATTGACATTGAGTTTCCTTTTTTCACCCTTTCTTGTAATTAAATTTCTTGTTTTGTTTTCGTTTCTTTTTTATTTTTTACATTACTTGAATAGGACGATTTTGACATGCTACATCTCTGACACTAGGGGCAGTATAATTTTTACCTCAAGGTTTAAAGATGAAGTATGTAATCTTAGAATTGTCACCAAGAACTGGGGTCAAAATGTGAATTAACATGAGCATCGCTCTACGGTTGAGATTGTTGTTAGTAAATGCAAACTTGACTTCCTTTCAAACAGGTAAGCCTGGCTAGCCTACTTCCTTGTTTACATGAGCTTTTTAGATATAAGCTAAATTTTCCTGGCTGGATTGTTACTGGAGGAGGCAATTGGAGGTATTGGAAGTAATCATTATTTTGCTAGCTAGTCAAAACTAAGAGACTGTACACTGAGAAGGTGTGGAAAAGAGTTACAGATTTCAAGGCCTCAGAAATATAGACAAATCTGTGTAATCCAAGTTCTATTAGAGAATGAATCCCGAGTGTGTCTTTGAAATTGTAATTGTAGATTACAACATTATTTCCCCTGTTATATTCCTTCTAGATCACTGGATGTTCACACACAGTTAGATGCTCTGATGTGAAGTTTCAGGACACTAGGCCTTTTATTAGGATATACTTTATAATTCTGAGCACACGCCTAAATATGCTTCAGCAATGGAGCGATTCCGTTTTTGGCCACAATAAGGAAAGGACTTTATGGCAGAAAAGCCATAGATGGTGGTTAAGATGGTGTAGATATAAGGAAATGAATGGCACATTCATGGCACAAATGAATGGAAATTCGAGGACAAACGATGGGAGGTGTTACTTTTCACCGTGGCCTCTCTTTTGTGCTGTTCTAGAGTGAGAGACAGGCAGAAATAAAGCATTTGTTTTGGCCGATTTCTAATGCAATGGGTTAAGTATTGAAATTGTCAACTGGAGACAGATTGAAATAATTGCAAAACAATTTAAGAAATAAATGAAAGAGGGTTAGATCAGAATGAACATCTCATTCTGTTCCTGGAACATTGTCATTTGCAGTAATGTTTTATATTTCCAGAGCTTGTATGAAGGGTCAGTAGGTGAATATTTAACTTGCACTGTAGTTTCTAGCGGTGAATGAGTTTGAGCAGTAATTAATTTGCATATACTTTGAAAAATAAAACTGTAGTATAGTATTTTTTAAATGTGAGAAAAAGTGTCTACTTTCATAGAAAGTCAGCTATACTAAAAGAACAGAATGATTATTATTAAGATGAAATGTATGTTCATTTTTGAATAATTTACATTTTTTTTTGTGACAATTTCAAGTATTATGATTTTATTTGATCTCATTTTACTTTTTATTCGATTTTTGTCTTAAGATGAAATATTCATCTTTATTTAAAAAGGGACTGTTGTATTGTTTTATTTATTTAATATTTTAGTTTAGTTCTCTCTTGGCAGTTGCTGTTAATGTTCAGATCAGTTCCAGAGTGTCAGGGCAGCACTGGACACATTATTGATTGGTGTTGACCATCAGGACACTCCTCTTTTCTCCAGCAATATGAAAGTAGCAAAACTGTTACCAGTGTCATCTGATTTGTGTTTAAGTAGATTCAGCATGCTAAACAGACATAATGCATTGTAGACCCCATCATGACCATGACTGCTGCATCCAGATTTAGTTTTGAGAGCTGTGTTTACTAAAAAAATAGAATGAAGCAGAGCGGAGGAGGTGAGGAATGTGAATTCTTCTCCTCTGATCAATATGTTTGGTTTAGCCTATGGGTGTCAAGCCAATCGGCAATCTGGACACATAACTAATCAACAGCTACCAATAAACAGAGGTGTTTGTTTGTTTGTTTAAATAAATGAATAAATAAATACTGGTCTAAATGCATCAGTATTTCAGATTAGTAAATGACATGCTATTTTAAGGTTTAGTTAGGATAGATATCACATACACACACAGACATATAAATTGTTGTTGTTATTATAAAAAATAATAACATTATGAAATATGAAAAAAAAAATCACAAATGTAATTTTATGTTATTTGTTTTGTACATTTTTATATTAGGATGAAATGCACATATTATTTCGAGTTTTTAACTTCATTGACCAACAAATAAATAAATCAATTTTAAAGAATATTATTTAAATAATAAAATGTAATATTATTTTTTAAATATTATTTAATAAAATAGTATTATTAAAAAAAAGTATATGTATATTTTCAGTTGCCACATAAATTATTTTATGTTAGTTTGTTGAAATGTATGCACATTTTTTCATTAGTTACATTTTCTTCATTAAAAATAATGATTTATTCCAGATTTTATAAAATAATATAAAAATAAATAAATAAAGCAATAAAGTACTTGTAATATAACAGCTTTAAATTATTAACACAATGTTACTAGAAAATGATGACGTCAATTTTCTAGCTTTTTTCAAATTTATCACAAATAATTTATGCAATTAGTGTGAATTGTGTGAGGTCTGTGGGTGAGTGGTGAATTACAGTAGGGCTGAAGTTAACATCTGGTTTGTGATGACACCGTAACTGTCAAGGACATTTAATACTGGTATTGTGTGAAACCAGGGATATGAAGAAGTGTGTTTGTAATCATATACACAGGTTAAAAGAGGTCTCCATAACCTGAAGGATCACATCACATCGTATGCATCCTGTATGTCAGTTAAAAACACTGACAGCCGGGTGGAGCACGCTTTCTTCTAATGAGCTGCGTCTCATTATAATGAAATATTTCAATTTGTTTTATGACCTGTAATTATGCTGTCATCAGTCATCAGTCCCTTCAGCAAAAACAAGTTCATGTTTGATTATGTGATGGGCTCAAAGTGTGCAATGACAAAAGAGGCTTTAGAATATACAGCATTGTTTTTTTTTTTCTGCAAGACAGTAAGCTTGCACAGTTTTCACATAATATAAAGAGTGAAAAAACTTTCATTTTTAAGCTGCATTATGAACAGTTAAGTACTAAGTTACAGCTTCAGCAACATCAGGTTTAACTTTAAACAGATCATTTATAACTCTTAAAAATGCACTTTAATGTCTTTAATAAATCACGTCATCGTGGCATATTAAATACTTGTGAGTAGACCGCAATCCCATAAAATACTCCTCAGATTTCCAGAGAAGACAGATTTCCTTTAGAAGTTCCACACATCCATATCACTTGTGTTTGTCTTTTTGATAGTTTTATTGTGTCACTGAAATGTTATATGCAAATAATCATAATTGATATAATTTGTTTTATAACTCATAATCCCAGCTTCCCCGACCGCCCACAAACGCCTTCCATCTTCCACTGCCCCGGAGCATAAATCATTTATACAGTGTTGATATACTGTGAATTCTTTACAGAGTAATCTTTCAGTAGGAATTACACCCACTCTGTCCCACAGTCCCCTCAGGTTAAAGATGGCAAATCCATTTAACAGCGTCATTCTCCTTCAGCCAAGATCTGTAAGCGAGGAGCTTGAGCTCTGAGACATTATTTCCTGGTATGTTGATAAAACAGAGCAGCGTTTCTCAGAAGGGATGCAAATACTGCTGTCGAACTGTGGTGTCAGTGAAATGCATATACAGTAGTTGCACAAGTTGTGGATGTGAATGTTTGTTTGTGAGCCTGGAAAAGGCAGATAGGCTCTCGCTGTTTGTTCAGCTTGCCTGACTCTGGATCAGACGGCTGGTGAACTGTGACCAAAGCTTTCAGCTGAAAAATCACACTCTAATTATTCTTGAAGTGTAAATTATCTGCTCCGGTAGATCCCGTTTTTCATTTGAGTGTATAATTTAAAGAATTTCAGTATTCATTTTATTCTAATAACGTGATCCTTTGAAATCCATAACTGACTGTTAAAGGGCAGTTTATATATATATATATATAAAAAAAGAAAATAATCTTAGGTTATTTATCTTTTTGAGCTTAAAACACACACACACACACAAAACCAAAAACAAAGTACATACCATATTTCAAATCTCATGAATCTTAAGCGATTGTTAATTAAAAATGACTTTCTACCTGTATAAATCTTGAGAATTGTATTGTATAAGTCATCTTTCTTTCATTTCTCCCTCACACATGCAAATAAGTCCAAGAATGAATCATCATTATGTAGAGTTTTTTTTTTTTCTTAATGAAACCTTGACTCTTTTGCCCACAACAAAGTGCAGCAGTGGTTGAAGATTGATGTGATTCAGACATGAACATGCGGTGAAATAATGCCGCTTCAAAGCCTGGAGCTCTGGTGAATTAGCAGAGGTTCTGTCACCCTCTTAATAAATCTAGAAGAATTCCCCTGCTATTGTCATGGTGGCACGCAGTGGCTGTAAGCCTGAAGGAAGCTTGTACTGTTGAAAGACTTTTTCTAATAGAAATAGAAATTTTGAAAGAACCGTGACCTTGAAGGAATGTACCCTGGACCTCAGAGTTAGATTTTAGAATGAATGTCTCTATATGACTGTCCTTTATGGAGCAAATTATTATTGACATCATTTTAAAAGAACAACTTTGCACTCACCAAGGCTGTATCTTTTTGATAAAAAATACAGTAAAAACAGTAATATTGCAAAATATTTTTAAAGCATCATTACTGATCTTGAGTGTCATATGCTGATTCGCTGCTCAAGAGACATTTTAGAGTTTTATAAAGATTCAAACATGTGTAATGCTTAATATTTTTATGGATTTTTTTTGTAATAAATTTTTTTGGGCCAGGAGTTTTTGATTAATCAAAAGTTCAAAAGAACAATGTTTATATAAATAAACATAACAGTGTTAAAAGTCTTAGTCACGTTTGATCAATGTGTCCTTTCTGAAAAAATTCCATTTATTAAATTTTTTTTTATAAAAAAATCTTACTAACCCCTATACTTCTGAACAGTAGTGTAACTGGGGTATATATATATATATATATATATATATATATATATATATATATATATATATATATATATATATATATTTGAAAGTTCTCAAAGTTACACTTTTACATTTCAAATATATTTTTAAAGTACTTTTAACTTCTTTTCTTTGACCTCTGTGTCACCTTTTATTCATATTACATTAGAACAACAAAGGAAGCCATTGGTTTGTATCAACTTGATTTGAACTTGAGCCAACATAAGCACCAAGGCTCAATTTATCAATTTAGTGTCTTGAGAATGGCTTTTAAGTACACAATTACCTTCAGAGACCAAATAAACTTGAAGAAGAGCTCAGATAAAAAAACCTTGCAAAGTGTGTCTGTCGGATTGAAGGTGGCTTGTCCTTGTGGCGATCATTAATCATGGCTTTTATAACGCTGCATTCAACAGCTGTGCCCTTTCACCACAGTCTTCAGGACCTGAAGTGGCTTTCATTTAGTCGTCACAGAAAAGCTTATTGTACTGAGAGCTTTAACCTCTGTGGCCTGAGCGATGCCCATCATGTGCTCTGTTTAGCTGCATGAGACCTCGCCAGCTGTTCTGACTTTCACAGGCCTGCCACGAGTTTGACGTAGATTGATTGGATTATTCCTAGAGCACTTGACCGCGGTGACTCACTGAGCCACAAGCATTCGCACCGGTGCTATTCAGAAGTTCTCCTTGTAGAATTGCTGATGTTTTTGGACAGCGGTTGTTGGATATGTTTCAGGTCAGGTGGTCAGAAGATGATTGACTGGTTTGTTTGGCGTTTGCAAGCTTAGTTGAATATGTGAACAAGCACCTGGATAATGCATCCAACCACGTTGCTTAAAATAAATGAGGAAGCCCCTCAAAGCTAGTCTGCCTTGCTTTATTTTTAAATTGTCATATTGCTTTATTATCAGATGAACCGTCTTAACTTTGCATTAAACCTAATGGGGAGTGAATGTCATTGTCTTATTGCATTGACTGCCGTTGAACATTGGAATAATGTACTTGGCATTTACGACACTCAACTGGAAGACTGGTTCAAGTGGATATTGCAGTTCAATTTGAATTACTTTTTATTTAAATTAGTCTGACTTTAATTAATTTTACCTTTTATACCACAATCAAGCAATCATGTTTAAAGGTATCAAACAATATTTAATGGTTTTTTTTTAGATCCCTTCTTACTGAGATTGGTTTGTCGTTTATATATAAGGGATTTATATAAGCACGTTTGTTTTTTATGTCAGAAAAACCACAAATTATATGTCTTTAAATATCTCATGTATTTATCTTATACATCAGTAAGATTGGAGAACACACTTCTTGCTTTAGGTTCCTGCTTCTTGTTTTATTTCTTTACAGAAAAAGTTTTGTCATGATAGCACAGTTTAAAAAAAAAAAAATGCAATTAATGATTTTTCATAAATTTCCTGAGATATCTGTTTTTCTTATACAATAATGTGGATATGTGGAGAACAAATGAAAACTAGAGACTAGAGTCATTTCTTTTGTTTTTTCCCCCCTGAGATTTATGTTTTTTTTTTCTTTTTCTTTACATAAATGATACATCTCTACAATATACTGTTATTGTTTCATTTGTTTCTATTTATATTTCTCTTAAGGTGCCTTAGGGGAAACATCTGAGACATTTGAACTTTCATTAAAGTTGAAACTTCATTAAAACATAACAATGAATTACATTAGGTTTCATAAGCTTTAGAAGAGCAATAAAAAGTGGTCCAATACTAACAACCTCAACAGCACTATACTGTAGATATGGAATGTCTATAAACTTTATTTAATATCTAGATGGTCTGATTCTCCTAAGCTCTGGTTCTGTCTTTCGAATAGACAAAACAGCAGATTAGAATAGTGTGCACGAGAACGTTAAAATTATAGATTTGATTGATTTTATCATTGTTGGATTGTTGCTGGCACAAGCTGGTTAATATGATTATTGCTGCATGTATCATTAAATATGATTAATTTATGATCTTGTCATATCATTTAAACAAGTTTCCAACATGATAACATTAGGTATTTTCAGCAAAGACATTTTGGATCTATTTGTAATCAGAAGTAGTATGTTCTTCGTATGTGTGCTTTGTCCTTCCACAGAATCTTTTAACATAATCTTTGTGAATTTGCAGTCTAGTTGCACTGTTCACATAGTTATTTCTCTCCGCACGTGTTCATTGTGTCCTGCTAAGTTCGATCATGTGACTTAATTAAACCCCTTTCATAAGTCAGGTCCTTTAAGCAGAACTAAAAATGAGAAACTGCTATCAAAAAAAAGTGTTAGTGTACTGATTAATACTGTGATTCATTTTCTTAATATTTCCCCTGGTCTCTCCTTCCTTGAAAAATAATTAACCGAGTGATGGCGGACTCAACAAATGGCCTTGATTTTTAAAGCCATTGAGATAAACGAACCCAATTACGGTTGTTGTGTTTATGTCTGGGCCCGCTGTTATTGAACTAGTTCATCACCTTCTCCTTAAATCAATAAAGCCAGAAAACGAGAAAGCAGGGTGTGTGTCTGAAAATAAGTGGGCAGCCGGGGGTTTGGGGTGCATGGGGAACATCCTATGTAGACATGTCAGCTAGCCGCATAAGGTTTGGTTTAATTAGCCATCAGGGGAGGAAGGGTGTTTTGGATTGGTTTGTGTGGATCAGGGCCATCTGAATGTGAGGGAGCACCAGGTTTTTGTTTGTGTGTCCTCCAGGGCATCTGGGTACACCACCTGTCAATGAGTTGTGGAGCGTACTTTCTAAACCCTACCATAAATCCCAAATTCTACGGTCTGTGCAGTTTTGGAGCTATGATAGTCAAGGTTTCCTTGTCTACATTGATTCCCCATGGGGATATATAATATTTGTAATATTTTATAAATATAATCAAGATTTCCATATTTTTTTTTTTTTAAGTTGTATGCATATTATCCCAAATAGCTGATCTATAGATGTAAATGTAAAGTTTAAGCTTATACATTTGTGTTTAGTTGTCGTGTAGAATTTTGTCAATGTTGGCTATTCCGGTTCTTTGGAATTCTGTGGGTTGAGCAAATTGTGCAGAGACAGGTTTTATGTTTGTCAAGCATGTACAAATTAATTGATTAAAAGCTGTAAATATGTCTGTGCTTGTAGACCTGGTATTAAAATCTTATTTATTGAGTCATTTGCATCACAAAGAGCTCAGGTTTTGGGGTTTGAACAGAAGCGCTAATGGTATGGTGAAGTCAATATGGTGTCTATACACAAACAGACAGACTCAAGTAAATGTGTGAGTTCTACGTGTTTGCATGCATGCTGTTAAATGTTCATAAAGTGTCCTTTTACATTGCTAAAAGTGTACAAATGTTAAAAATGTGCAAACATGTATTTTCACTGCTTTAATGCTTCCAACACAAGCTAGCCAAAAGTCTCATGATGGTCACGACCTTGAGATTCTGTGAATGTACCCAGCGAGGTGTTTGTTGAGATACTGCCATCTCAGCATAACGCAGGCTAAAAGTGGCATTTCACTAAACGCATCAACAGAAGCGCTAGCTAGTGTGGCCCAAGTCACACTAAAAACAGGCATTTGAATTCTCCTGAAAATAATTCAAGCACTCAGTAATGACTTTAAAAAGTTGAAACAGCAGCACTGTTCGTTAGAGAGCTCTAGCGACAGCGTGAATGAAAGGACAGACAGTGGTCACACTTCCCCGAGCTCTAAGTGCTCTCCAATGACTTCCTTTTGTTTTGCCTGTCTGCCTTTTATTCTCCGTAAATTATGTCAATCTTCATTCACGATCCTGACAGGATGCTTCCCAGTCATCTGGCCCATTCTGAGCACCTTTATTTTAAACAGGCTCCTTCACCTCCCCTCATCCCAAATTAACCCCGTCAGTGCCTAACAATGGAAGTGGGCATGGCTCCAGTCTGATTTATCCCACACTTCGCCATGATGGGGGGCATCTGCCACACCCCCTGCCCAGTCCTCCCTTTCTAAACCAGGCATAGAGGAGGGCTGTAAGTCTGTCTTCCAGAAAAGCGACGTGCTGATTGGGGAATTAGTTTAGTCAATGACTGTATGTAGAGCTAAATAGGGTGTGTGTCAATGACTTTGTGTGTGTCGGCCTACTTCTGCCCATGCGCTGCAAGAAGCCACACATTGTCACTCCTCAGACATACACATAGACGATCAAGGCTAACTGCAACTCTTTAGGCCTGTGAAGAGAAGGAAAAGGCCACATTTAGGACTTACACCCTTGGGATTCTCCAATGGATTAATGGCTAACAATTGATTAACACCTCAGAGTTTGAAGATTGAAGTGCTTTCTTGACATAATAATGCAGTTTGGAGATTGCAATTGCAGACCTTTTAAAAGTTGCTGTCTACAGAGCCTAGTGCTCCTCATCTGTTGGTATCAGGGATACTGGGGGCGCTACCATGTTGCCGTTGGCCCAATATTCTTTGCTCGAGGACTTAGAGTCTGTGTTACTTCCAACAGACACGGGGACTCAGGAGGGGACTAGCAATAGGGTCACAGAGGCCCCCACTGCAGAACACGATGACGACAACTCTCTGGGCTATACAGGTACTGCTGCTTATTTCTTACCTAAAAATACTGCTTTGTATTTACCATCGAAGAGCTTCTCTCAAATATCTTATTTACTTTAATTTATGAATTACTTTAAAACATATTTACTCTGTTGTAGGATACTTGCATGAACTTTTGACATTTTGGAAAGATAAATGAGGGGTTGCCTGGTGATAACATGGCGTTTTTATGTAGATATGACCCGTTTCTGATCCAATCATTGCAGGTTCTTCTGTAGAGTCTCTTATTCCGCTTGGGTTTTCATGAACTTTGCACAACCTTCACCTTAAGTCTGTCAGTGCATCTGTATTGAGCGACATTTTCCCATTTATAATCTGTTTATGTTCTTTAAAAATGTTACTTAAGTCAAGCTGTGGAAATTGGACACCCTTTCTATGTTATTTTCGGGAGATATGCCTGGAACATTCTGATGCTTATGACACAAAGGTGTAGAGTCAGCCAGAACCTCAATTTCCAGATTAAATGCACTCAGATGAGATGAGTCTACCTGCGAGAGGAGATCCCTGACCCTTTTTGCTTAAGTGGAAATAGAGTTCACCTTCTAGGGCCCTGGGGGCCAGAGCAGAGAATCTCCTGCAGTGTGTGTGCTGTTATGTTTGGAGAAAGCTTGCTAACATTCTGAATGGCGGCTTTGGCTTTGTGGGTGATCCTGGGGAAGATGAGAATAGCTGGTATAGAGCATAGAGAATGACACTACAGCCTCAAGAGAGCACTTTGTTTCACAATTTCACAAGGACAGAGATACTGCCTGGCTGACTGTGGTAGAAAAAAGGTAGAGTTCGAGTATTGCTGTCGACATTTTTCCTCTGACATTTCCCCAGCTCATAATACAGTTACAGAGCTAGAGGTTTGTAATGTTATGTATTGTCAGAAAACACAACAAACTCTTTTTATATGTGTATTCAATTACGTTTAAAACATTTATAAACATTTACAGAGCTCTTGATAGAAATTACTCGCTCTGTTTTAGAACCTGTCTTCTGTTTGGGGTTGGTGGGATTTAAAAAATATTTTACGTTCTTTAAAAAAGTATTTTTAATGATATTGTGGAATATTATTACAGTTAAAAATGGCTTTCTATTTTAATAATAGGAATTTTCAGCAGCCGTTACTCCAGTTTTCAGTGTCACATTATCATTTAGAAATAATTTGGATATTATTATTTGGTGTAAAATGTATTACATGTAATGTTCAATACTGGACCAAGAATAGTATATCTGCTATATATCTATATATTTAATTGCTATATGTTAAAGAACTGTACCCCTTTTCTTTTTTCTCCTGTTTTAAAATCAATTGTGCATCACATTTCTGTGTATGTAGAACGTTCCAGATAAGTCACTTAGGATGTTCCATTTCAGCTAGTGTGTTGTCATAAAAGGTGGCTATGTAAGTAGTATGAAACAAGGCAGCTGAATAGGCTTTCCAACAGAGCTGTAATCTTTGTAGACTACTTTTGTGCAAAGAATGGCCATGTATTTTTGCCTCGAAACCCTTTAGCTTCAAAAATGAGTATCAAAGATGTATCATGTTGGATTCATTTTGTATAACTGTTTGTGAAAGCAAACAAATCTCTCATGAGAGCACTAACAGTCTGTTTATTCCAACTTTTAGAAAAAGAGACTGTAGGAAAATGTTAGTCCAGACAACTTTTGCATTTCATGTGTATGCCATAAAAACTTTCTGTACCTCTTATTGAAGACTGAATCTTTGAAATATATTGAAAATCAATTTATTGGGTGGTATGATAAAATATTTAATCTGTTTGTGATATGTAGTCTTCATCTTGATGCAACAGTGCTTCAAATATTATCATACTGTGATGCTTCCAAATGCACCTGGTTTTCTGGGCGTGACAGTCTGAGACTGAATTAGTCCCGTCTCCTGTGCATCCTCATAATGGGGTCCTGCCCAGGCCTTAGAGTCCTGACTTTGAAGGCCCCACAATCATTAGTATGACCGCCTTCCTAATGCCTTGTATTATTAGGGCCATGGCTTCTGCCTCAAGGGCATGCAAATGCAAATCTCCCACATGTTTAGAGTTACATTTTTCCACCCTTCGTGGAACACAAGCACTCTTACAATGGAGCTTAAACACAAAGCGTATTCCCCCCAAAGCGTTTGCTTCTCCCAAGGGTGGAAACCATGGCAAATGCGGGTCCTTGCTTTAGGTCCGATCCCACTTGAGATGTAATTACCTCCACCGCAGTCAACCAGAGGGTTTTCGTCACAAGAGGAGAGGATGTGGGCTCTTCTTATATTCATTTTCCAATCTCTTTTCATCACAAATCCTGGAGCTTTACTCAGCCCATCTCCCAGGAAATAGGGCCATCAGACTAAACTCTCAATGCTGAACCAGGCTAATTCTGTCGAGAGTGGCTGGAGTGCTGTGGAGAATGAAAGGAGCGGACTTGTTGGAGATAAGAAGCTGGTGGTGTTGAGGTTCTCATTATTCTGCAACACGTCTGTTTGGTATGGGATAAAGAATTTAAATGTGTTTATTATTGCAGCTGAGATTAGTATGGGTGAAGGAATACAAAATTGTCTCTTTGTTGCCAAATGCTAGCTAAGCGCTATTTGGTACACAAAATTAAATGGCTTTCAAAATTCCAAATAAGTAGTAATTTTTAATCTTGAGGGAAAAGAATGTTCAATGACCCCCCTTTGGTGTTGAGTCTGGAGGTCCATATGGTCCCCTCATGACTGTCAAATGAGTTTGCACATGACTGGCAGATAAAAAAAAAAAAAACACTATAAAATACTCTTGCTGGTTCCAAACCAGCATATTTAGAAATGCTGGCATGTAGCTTAGAAAAATTCTGACGCACATCCGACTAGCCAATTGGTAGCAACGCTATATTTAAAATGCAATTTCCACATAAATGGCAACCTCTATCAGTTTACTTGAATATGGCAGAAAATCACCCCCCCCCCCAAAAAAAAATCATTGAATAACTCAACAAGAGTACTTTAAAACTCTCCAAAACTTCCCAAACAAGAGGGTGGCTGGAGAATTTTCACCTGTGCCAGTTGCCAGAGGCAAAGTTATGAAAGTGCATCCAAACAATTGCACATTTTACATTTACACTGTATTTCTCTCACATGTGGTTTTGTCATGGAGGAGTGAGTTTGTTTAGTCATCACAAGCTGGACTCTCTGCTCGCTGGGGCATGAGAGTACATGGAGGGTGAAAGTTCTCGCTGAGTGTCATAAATCTGCATGGCACCTGCTCCCCCGCACTCCTTCGGCATGTGTTGTGAGGTCAGTGGCACCCCATAAGCTGTACATCATATTTATAGTGCTCATCGCTGCAACCTGCATGTTTTGGCAGCTGACGGCAGCAGGGAGACAGAAAGAACCCTTGCGGTGTTTCTGTCGGTGGAAGGACATGCTTTCAAATGCAGAGGACGTGAGAGAGGGAATGTAAGAAGTTTGGGAGGTTGAACATTGGAGCATGTGGGAAGGAGAGTGAAAAGTAACTTTTTTGGGCATTACTGAAGAGATCTATCTCACATGTGAGTTCCAGGTGTTAGACCATTTCAAACAGGTTGTAAATCCACCCGTTTGTGGTGCAGATAAATCCGCTTCAGAGAAATATATTAATTCACACATGCAGTAGGAGATGTTTTTCTACGTCAATGTGATTTGGAAAGTAAATGCTCAAGAATATGTCAGTTTTTCCGTAAATCAGAACGAAGAACCATGTGCATTCCAGATAAATTAAATCAATCTGAAATGCAGGGTTTTCAATATATTAGTTAGTCCAGTTGCGTCATTCTAAACAGTCAAAAGCTATACTAGCTCCACTCTGTTAGAATGAACATTTTCGACTCCATTTGAGACTGATTTTCTGGTGCTGAATTAAATGCGGCATCTTGGTTTCTAGGGTTTTTGTAAGCTGGAAAAAGGGTGGAGGAACTGTCAATGCAACACACCTTTACAAAGGCCAACCAAATTATAGATGCACAACTCTGATGTGTTGAAGTGTGATGACATTCTTCCTTTTGTCCCAAAGATTGGCAGTTAATTCCACTTTTTTGTTGGTGCTGCAAGACCCTGTGTTTGTATCAAGGGTAATATGGGAACAATCAGCAAAAGTGCCACTTGTTCTTTCTGCATAGTCATGATTTAATCATTACTTGGGATACATAAGCTTTGATTGAGGAATATCCAGTTGTCCTTGCTGAAGTGTAGTATAAAGTTCCCCAGGTTTGTTCCTGCTCCTGCTCTGCGGGGCTGCGTTAATAATTCAGCCGGACTGCTGGTGAGGGTCTTGTCCAACAGCTTGCGAGGCACCGATTGGTCGAATCCCCTGTTGTGAAGGTGGGGAGGGCACATGGAAGCCAAAGACAAAGGCACTACTTGGCTCAGTTTCTCTTAGACAGCTTCTCCTTTCATTTAAGCTTCTCCAACCAGTAAACCAATTAAGCCAATTAGGCATGAAAACACAATGCATCTTGTTCTTGCCAGTCTATATAAATGATATGGGGAGAGCAGCGGGACATGCTTCTTTCTGATGAGGGTAGTTAGAGATTGGGACAAGCTAAAAAAAGTCCCATAGTCATCTGAGACACCATTGTTTCTTTGTTAATGTATCTGGATCCTGTCGGCCTGTTACTCCTGTTGCACTCATGCATGGCATTGTGCACATTAGATGTGGTGGCTCGATGTCAGCACATGTTAAACCACATAACCAGTTCAATTTAGTTGTTTCACCAATACACAGGTGAGACACAGATTCATACTGTTGTGCATTTTTTATTATGATCTTCACCACTCTCATGCCTCAGTCTCTCCCAGTCAATTGCTAGTCTCTGTCTCTAGAAAAGATACTGGGTGCTAAAGGCGATTCAGCCCATGCAGGCGAACAGAAATGCAACAGCCCGTTTACCCACTAGCCAAGCTTTTGTGTCTCCCATTAGTGGCGTAATGCAAAGCTCTTGTTCTTTTGCACTTCCCTCATTTTTTTCATGTTAGTTGTGGCAGGGTTCTACATGGAGGGCCTCTCTGAATGGCAAAACAAAAACAGATTTGTTAAGCTTGCCCCCCAACCCCTCCACCCCCATGTCTGAGCGCACAACACAGGGTTTGCAATCAATGAAGAGAATGTCCTTTTATGCTGTTTTTGTGCAATTCTAGTCCTTCATTCGTTGTGCGCGTTACTGTCTGATGTATTTTTGCATTTTATTGTTTGCCCGAGAAATGTGTAGCTCTGTTGTGCCTCACCTTTCTGAAACTTTGTTTGTCCTTTAAAATATTTCAGCATTGATTAAAAGCATTTTCTTGTTGTTAAAACTTTTTTCGGTTGATGTTTTTGATCTGGTTGCAGCCCAGATGGCCCCTTCTACAAGGCATTCTTTCCCAGTGAAAACACTTGCGCTGAAGATGTCCTGAAAGATGTCCTAAACCAAGCTTGGTTGTTTCTTAGCCAGGCTGACAAGTCACAGAAGTTTTCTGCTTGGAGGAATCTCAGGGAATGACAGGGGAGCACTTAGCGCCCCACAGTGTTTCCCAGCCAGTGTGGCCTTGTGTCAGAGGTCTAAGGGTAGAAG